>NC_092055.1:106650746-106830746 GCF_003086295.3 Arachis hypogaea
TATACAATCCTCTCAAAATTTCAGAATTTTCTGATGAGTAGGTTGGAAGATAAAAATGTTTGAAAATAAATAGTTTCTGCTAAAAAGTCTGTTTTTGAATTAATTTAGTAGCAACTTTCAACCTATACAACTTTTGATTCTGGTTTTTGGGTTGAAACTAAAGAGAGTTGAAAGATTGGCATGTGAAGAACATTGTGTCCAAATTTTGGGGTAATCCCATTTTTATAGAATTAAATACGCAATTTACAAAATGGAAGGTTCACTGTTTTATTGATATGCATTTCTACAACTCGTTGATAATTCTAGTGATTTGTTTGAGTTACTGGTATTGATCCTAAACTCCAAATTGTGTGAAACCAGTTTTGATAGAACCCTCATGATGTATATTTTGTTCCCTCTAAAGTTATATGGTGATGTGGAGGTATGTGTATTTATAAGGTGATACAGAGGCATGATGAAAAGAAAGAAAATGAGAAACCATGAATAGATAATGAATCATGAGAACTATTTGTTTGAACGGGCCTTTGTGCCAAAGTGCTAATGCGGAAGTGCCCGCCTAACTGATAGCCTGAGATTACTAATGCGGGAATGTCCGCCTAACTGATAGCATATTGTATGTTGAATGAGTCTTGTGCCAAATTGCTAATGCGAAAGTGCCCGCCTAACTGATAGCCTGAGATTGCTAATGCGGGAATGCTCGCCTAACTGATAGCTTGTTTCTACCGTGATGCCAAGATATCCTAACTGACATACCCATGATGATAATTGTGCCTGACTGACACGGTAAAGAAAACATATTCGAGGTTCACCCCGAGTAACGTCGGGTTGCGGATAGACAACCGACGCATGAGCTCATGGCTTGCACTAGGTGCAGGCATGCATCATAAATTGTTTGCTCATAGCATCAAACAATTCTTTGCATAAATCTCATAAAAGTCGGGGTTCATTCTTTCTGATATGCGTTATCTGCTTATTAATTTTCTATTCTCTGTTTCTTGTTTGTATTTTTAAAATGATATGATTTAACTTTGTCCAAAGCTTAGAACAAGATAATAAAGTTAGGAATAATAGTCATAGAGAATAGCGTGATAACGGCATTGATCCCAAAGAAAGATGCCAAGAAAGAGTTATGTCAGACCCCACGATACGGAAGTAGTTGAGAGACTTAGTAAGCGAGATATTACGATAGAGCCAAAACTCTAGGTTTCACGAGAGATATGAGCTTTCACGATGTCACCATACTGGGAACCATATAGGTTCTCACCCCTTCTTTTTCCCTTTCTCCCACAGATGGAAGATCCAGACTTGATCACCGCCACTGGAGTTATATTCAAAGAGGTACCAGAGGAGCAAGTGTTGTCGGACCCTACAGGAGATGCTCGAAACTAGTCTTAAGCTGATGGTTGCAGACTTGTGCCTCGACGATAGAAAGAATGTACGATAGATGGTATTCGTTCCTTAGACTTTACTTTCCCTCACTTCTGTAGCATTTTTGAGGGATAGGACTTGATATTTTCTTTTCTTTTAGTCCGGGTACTAGCTTAGGGGTTTTTATATGAACCAGGTATCTGGGAAGTTGTTAGTTGTATACACATCTATATATATATATATATATATATATATATATATATATATATGTATTTCTAAGTATGTCAAGTTTGTGTGAACTAACTTGAGGTATACATATGCACGAAGCTTTTCTGTAATCTTGTTGCTATTTTAATTTTGCTGTTAGTTTGGTGTTTATTTTATATTGTATATCTCTGAAGATGTTTATAGTTTTGCTAATAGATTTGTTAAGAAAGACATATGATAAAAATAAGCTAACATACACGATTCCATTAGTACGAAAGGCTCATATGTAGTAAATATTATCGAGTCTAGAGTAATATAGGGCTACTGGGAAGTAACACCTGACGACTGGCGGTGATTCGGACCTGCTGAAAATTGGGTTGTTACATCTACTACACAGTAGCCTCATCTCTTATATTTTCCTTATCTATTGTCATGAGAGTGTTGATAAAACCTCTCCCTATATATCATTGTCATTTTAAATCCAAACGTACCATGATTCATTCTTTGCATTAGCTATTCTTATCCATGTGTCATACTTATCGAAGATGTTTTGTTCTCTATACTCCAAAATCAAGGTCTGCAAATCTATAAAAATTTTCAAAAGTCATTCTTAAAGTTTGATAAACTACAATATCAAATCAAAAGCATGTTTAATTTTAATTTATATATGAATTCATTCATTACAGATGAACAAATTCCACACATATTATTATGACATTATAATTTTCATACCATCATGCTAATTTATTTTCATGAATTATATTTATTTATTTATTTTTATTATCATCTATACAATTAGATGAGTCCAAGCCTCGAATGTAATTGAATTCTTTCAAAACTCATAATAAAATTTTTCAATAATACTATTTCAATCTCTATTATTTATTTTATTATCAATACTTCATTCTTTTTTCCTATAACATTTATAAATTTAAATATACTTTTGCATGAACTTAAATTAAAAATTATATTGTTCAAAAATAATCCTAATAGCTCTATGTCATTTAATTGATTATATATTCTTTATTCTCTAACAATATATAACTATTACACTATTTATTTTATTAAATTTTATATCACTATTTATTTAACACAAAAAGTTAAGCAAAAATCTATGCAAACATTTAAAATTTACTATTATTGCACGAAGAATATTGTAACGACCCATATTTTTAGAAATATATAAATATAAATAAGTTATAATTTATTTTATAAATTGGAGTTTCTTATTTTTAGAAATTATTTTATTTTAAGTAACTAAATTAAATTTTATGATATTTTGAGTTTAAAATTTATTAAAATTTTAAATAATTTTTATTATAATAAAATTTTTCTAAAAAGATAAAAAAATTATTATTATTATTATTATTATTATTATTATTATTATTATTATTATTATTAAAGTTAAAAAAAATGAAACTGGGCCGAAACCTTTATGAAAGCAAATATATATATATAACCTTGACATGTGGACTTAGTAACATATATATAAACCTTTTTTCTTTCATTAATCACCATCACCATTTCTCATTCTGCATTTTGAACCACCGAACCAAAGGAAAGGAAAATAAAAGAGAGAGAAGGCCGGGTGGAATTCCATGGTACCTCCAACCTTTGGCATTTGATTTTTTGAGATCCGTAACTCTAATAAAAAATTTAATCCAATAAAATGTTTGTATATTCCTCTTCTATGTGTTGGTATCACTTTTGTTTGGTGGAAGTTGACGGTGGCATAGCTCCTCTTTCTTTTGAGTTCGGCCAATTGGAGTTTTAGGAGGCACAGATAATTTCTGACATTTTCTTCTTCGGTAGCTCGGTTAGTTAGCTTATCCGTAGCCTCGAGTATTTTGATTTTATATGGAGGTAGGCTTTTGGTTAAAATGGTTTCTTAGTAAGCGGTGAAATATATGAAATGTCATTTTGTGTGAAATTTTTATAAGGAAAATAAGCGTTTTAAATTTGGATAATAAACTTAACTTCTAACCCCGATCCTACTAAGAACTTCCTAGTTCTTACCCCCTATCTCCACCCCCATTTTAGCTACCGGTGCGAAGGCTTATTACGAAGTTGCGGGAGCACAGAGGAATATGTTTACGAGTTGAGTTGCTAGAATTTATTTTTCCCTCGCCTTGTCAGTTAGAGTTTTATTCAAAGGGGTAGGTTCTGTAATTGCTTTTGTATGTAATACTACAATGTATTATTAATATTAAGTATGTGAATATGTGTTGTTTATTCTTGTTGAAAAAGTTATAAGTTTTAGTAAAATCATCGATAGTTTTATGTGTAAAGGCTCAATATTAAATAGATAATAAAAGGAACTAGGTTAGTAACACCTCACTTTTGGTACAATCATGAGGTGCTAAAAGTTAGGGTGTTTGATTTACGAAAATTTGCCTCTCAACAAATTTCCTACCGGCAAGCGCACCGGATTGTCGTCAAGTAAAAACTCATTATAGAGTGAGGTCGAATCCCACAGGGATTGGTAGATCGATCAATGTTAATTGGAGAATTGTGCTAGTTGAGCGAAATCAGAATTGAATTGGGATTGCAGAAAGTAAAATTTGGCTGGAAACTTAAATTACAAGAATTAAATGACAGAAGTTAAATTGCATGAAATTAAATGACAGAATCTTAAATTGCAAGAAATTAAATGGGAATGGGGATTTGGCATGAAATTAAAGAAGCAGAATATAAAAGAATGGGTAGATCAGAGATGGGGATTCATTGGGTTTCAGGAGATATTGAATTTTCCGGATCAAATCATTTTCATCTCTTCCTCAATCAATGCATTCATTGACATTGCTTGGCAATCTTAGATGATTGGATCCCAATGTCTTGGCTCACCAATCACTCTAAGCATGAACAATTGTCCAATATCTTGATTTAATTGCTCATGGAAAGAGTTGAAGTTCGGTCACTGACTATACCACACACATTCATAGATCAAAGTATTGGTAGCATTACATGTCACTATATCCATCCAACCCCCAATCTAATCCAATGTGAGAAAGCAATTCTAGCATGAATTCTTCATCCCTCTCTCAAGGATCCGAAGAATTCCAATTATGGATAGCTTCTTTCTCAAGACAACTATCCAATTGAATTAAGACCGAAAGCTTTCTAGCAAAAATCAAGAGAAAAGAAAGAAGATGATGATGAAAACTACTATTGATCCATTAAATTACAGTAGAGCTCCCTAACCCAATGAAAGGGATTAGTTGTTCATAGCTCAATTCAATTTACAGAGAAGAAGAGTGCATGAAAATTAAAGCCTAGTTAGAAAGTAAAAGAAAAAGAAAGTACAACAACAAAAGGGAAAAGTGCAGAAGAAAAATAAACAAAGTGCTGAACTCCCAGAGCCCCCTCAGGGCCTCCCAGAGAGCTCCCTTTCAATCTTCAATAATTCTCTATTTATACCCATCTTCAATTGGATCTAGTACTTGAATGTGGGCCTTGGCCTTGATTGAAGCTATGAGGAATGATTCTTAGTGATGGGCATTGGCAACTAACTTTCATATTCTGTATAGGTGCAATTTGGAATTAAATTGGCCTTAACGTTAGTGATCACGTTTGAAGGCAAACGTTGAATCAAACGCCGCTTTGAAAATTCAGTTCTACTTGCTATCATCGACGTTTGACTCAACGTTGGAGTGCCAACATTTTCGCAGTCACGCGTACGCATGCGCGTGGTTGGGCTGAAAAAGTATGTTCACGCATACGCGTCATCAACGCGTACACGTCGATGTAAAATTCCCAACTCCCATTTCTGAAATCTTATCACGGACATTGGAGGCAGCGTTTGAGGCAACGTTGGACCTCCAACGTTCGCACATCCACGTGTGCGCGACATCTACGCGTGCGCGTGGATGCTAGATTCTCAAATTCCAAATATGAATGTTGCACATCAAGCCTTGAGACGTTACTTTGTCCTCTTGTCAACATTGCCAATTTTATGCCCACTATAGACTATTATATATGGTTGGAAAGATCTGAATGTCAGCTTTCCAACCCAACTAGAATCACCTCAACGGGACATCTGTAACTCAAGTTATGCTCCTTTGAAGGGGAGAGGGTCGCTGGCGTCGGTGTGCAACGTTGGAGGCAACGTTGGCGCACCAACGTTTACCCCAACGTTGGGAATATTGCCAGATTTGGAAGCTCAAACGTGATGTCCACCCCATACTATTATATATTATTGGAAAGCCCTGAATGTATACTTTCCAATGCTGTTGGAAGCGCATCATTTGGAGTTTCACATCTCGAGTTATACTCCATCGAAGGTGCAGAGGTCAGCTGACCTTACTACAGTTTGGTACCATGTTCGTTTATGCACTTTTCGGGATAGTTTTCTCCCTCAATTTTAGTATCCATGATGAGCGGATATTTTATACGCTTTTTGGGGATAATTTCATATAGTTTAGAGTATGTTTTAGTTAGTTTTTAGTCTATTTCTAGTGGTTTTTAGGAAAAATTCATATTTCTGGACTTTACTATGAGTTGTGTATTTTTCTGTAATTTCAGGTATTTTTCTGGCTGAAATTGAAGGAGCTGAGCAAAAATCTGATTCAGGCTGAAAAAGGACTGCTAATGCTGTTGGATTCTGACCTCCCTGCACTCAAATTGGATTTTCTGGAGCTACAGAACTCGAAATGGCATGCTTCCAATTGCATTGGAAAGTAGACATCCAGGGCTTTCCAGCAATATATAATAGTCCATACTTTGCACAAGGATAGACGACGTAAACTGGCGTTCAACGCCAGTTCTCTGCCCAATTCTGGCGTCCAGCGCCAGAAAAGGATAAAAAACTGGAGTTGAACGCCCAAACTGGCATAAAAACTGGCGTTCAACTCCACAAATGGCCTCTGCACGTGACTCACTCAAATCTCAGCCCCAGCACACACCAAGTGGGCCCCAGAAGTGGACCTCTGCATCATCCATCATAGTCCACTCATATTTTGTAACCCTAGGCTACTAGTTTAGTATTTAAACAACTTTTAGAGACTTATTTTGTATCTCATGACATTTCAGATCTAAACTTTGTATTCTCTGACGGCATGAGTCTCTAAACCCCATTGTTGGGGGTGAGGAGCTCTGCTGTGTCTCGATGAATTAATGCAAGTATTTCTGTTTTCCATTCAAACAAGCTTGTTCCTATCTAAGATGTTCATTCGCGCTTAACTGTGATGAAGGTGATGATCAGTGACATTCATCACCTTCCTCAGACCATGAACGTGTGCCTGACAACCACCTCCGTTCTATATCCGATTGAATGAGTATCTCTGAGATTCCTTAATCAGAATCTCCGTGGTATAAGCTAGAACTGATGGCAGCATTCATGAGAATCCGGAAAGTCTAAACCTTGTCTGTGGTATTCCGAGTAGGATTCAAGGATTGAATGACTGTGACGAGCTTCAAACTCTTGAAGGCAGGGCGTTAGTGACAGACGCAAAAGGATAGTAAATCCTATTCCAACCGGATCGAGAACCAACCGGTGATTAGCCGTGCTGTGACAGAGCGCGTGAGCGTAGTTTTCACTGGAAGGATGGAAGGTAGCCATTGACAACGGTGATCCACCAACACACAGCTTGCCATAGGAGGACGTGCGTGCGTGAATCAGAAGACAGAGGAAAGCAGAGATTCAGAAGACAAAGCATCTCCAAAACTCCAACATATTCTCCATTACTGCACAACAAGTAACTTTTAATTTATGCTCTACTGGTTACTCACAATTCAATTGATAAACATAATTGACTTCCTGACTAAGTTACAAGATAACCATAGATTGCTTCAAACCAACAATCTCCGTGGGATTCGACCCTTACTCACGTAAGGTATTACTTGGACGACCCAGTGCACTTGCTGGTTAGTGGTACGAGTTGTGAAAAGTGTGATTCACAATTCGTGCACCAATCCATCATGTAGTGCCATATATGCTTGGAAAGCTCTGGATTCCTACTTTTCAATGCCTTTAAAATCACCTCATTTAGAGCTCTGTAGCTCAAGTTATTCTTGTTTGAAGTATACCCCTTCAGGCTGTGAGGAGCAACGTTTCCAGCAACGTTGGAGCACCAACTTTGGCTCCAACGTTGCTTCCCTTTGCTTCCTTTCATGGCTTTCTTGTTGCTTCTTTGCCTTATATTTTCTTAGCTTCTTCTTACCTATCATCAACCAAACAAAATGCATCAAAGTATTGCCTTAATCACAAGATAATGCATCATTCATAGCATCAAACAATTCTTTGCATAAATCTCATGAAAATGCACAAAATTAACAATGTTTGATCGAATCAAGACAAGCATGAATTTCTCATCCAAATACTTACTTATTGCCTAAGAAATGCATGAAACTACTCTAAAACAAACTAAAAATGGCTTGTGAAACTAGCCAAGATGCCCTGGCATCACAACACCAAACTTAAATCTTGCTTGTCCTCAAGCAAGTGATAAAACATGAAAATACAAGAGATACAAGTCCTTATTCAGAGAATTCAAATCCTTGGTTCATGGAGTTTCATGCATGAAAATTTAGGTTCATGTTCATGCTGGTTTCTAGGCTCTCATATGCTCTTGAACTCTCACTCTATTGCTTTCTAGGAGACTCTTATTTTTTATCCTTAGCTTCTCTGTTTTTTTTTTTTTTGTTTGTTTGTTTTATTTCCTTCTTTAGAGCTTATTACTTTTTGTAGCTAAGTGTTCTGTGTTGAGACAACTCTTTAGGATAGGTTTTCAGCCAACACTCCCAAACCAGTTGGTTTAAGGTGCTTGGTGTTGAAACACCCCTAAGGACTTAATCACCCAAGTCTCTCCTCAGCACATACACACCACAGGCACATGGTTTGTTATTCATTCCTTAGACCTTGGTGTCCAACACCTCTTTGGGTTGCTAAATACCTTTTGACAAGGTTGCTCTTGATAGTGGACTTTCAGTTGACATTCCCAGGTTAGTTAACCCAAGTTGTCAAGTGATGAAGCACTCCTAAGAACTTACTCATCCAAGCAGATCCTTGCACAAAAACACCACAGACACATGCCTCAAGATCCAAACTTTTGGTGCCTAGCTTTATTTTCTTCTCTTTTCTTTCTTTTTCATTCTCTTTTTCTCTTTTTAGGATCTTTATTAATTCATTTAAGTCTCATAGAATGCACTTCAAGCTCATAATTCAAGAGATATCTTAGCCCTTTACCTTATTGATGAATCAACTTAGCTAGCAAATACCACCACAATACTAGGAGTTAATTCTGCACATTGGATTTCACTCTTGTCTTTCACAGCAAATTCTCATAGTTTCTTTTATTAAGCTCAAGGACACAGCATACAATTCAAGCAAGATGAAAATGAAGTAGTTACTTAGACTAGTAGCCCAAAATTGACAATAAGCAAAGACAAACAAAATGTAAAGGTTCATGAAAATAGGATACAATCATACTTCCAATTCAAGCACTACAAATCAGAGACAGTTAAGTACAATACAACCTCTTGGTGTCTTCTTGTTTCTTCCTTGTCATCATCATCCATAACTTTTGCATCCTTCTTTGTCTCCTTGGATGATGGTGCATCATTTTTCCAAGAGATTGATTGAATTTCTGCAAAGTTATTGGAAGTTGCTTGTTCCCAAAGCACTTGAAAAATAGTTAGCATGCATGTATGCTTGTGAATTCCTGAACTTAATTTGGTGTGTGAACACCAAACTTAGTTCCTTGCCTAATGCAGCAGATTGAATACATGCAGAAACCTCATGTGCTTTTATTAATAAAACAACTATAAACTAGAAAGCAAATAATTGTTAAGTAAGTTCCCTGATTGTTTGGAGTTAGTGACTATTAATACCAAGGGTTGAAATGTGCTTTTAATGAAATTTTTGGTGGAACACCAAAATTAGAATCTTACATTCACCCTTTGAATTATTTTGGTGTGCAACACCAAACTTATCTCCTTGCAATACAGAGAAATCTACTTAACTCTTTTATTGAAATAACTAGAAAAAGAAAACTACATCTGGTTGGGTTGCCTCCTAACAAGCGCTCTTTTAATGTCATTAGCTTGACATTTTGGTCATGAATTTCTTCCTCTTCTTCCAGTTTGTTAAGCAGAATGACCTCAAGGGTAAAGAGGGACCAGTTAATGCCCCTTGCTTTGAGTGACTCCTTCCAGCAAGCTTTCTTTTGTTCTTGACTTGAGTGAACTTGCTTGTTGGATTAGCATTTGGATTGTCCTTTGACCTTCTCTTTTTCATGGATATGATCCTTTGTTTCTCGGTCACAACCCTCCTTTTGGTGCTTGTTTCTAGTGCCTTCACATCTTTGATCTCAGAACTTGGATATTGTTGGATAGTTGGAGCCTCCTCTTCATCAAGAGCTTCTTGAATAGGTGGTTCAATGAACTCACCCCTTATGCAACTCTCTGGTTCATTGGAGTGTGAACTCCCTTGATTGACTTCCTCCCTTTCTTCTACATGATGTTGCATTGAGTCTTTTGGGAGTGAATTTGCATCTTCCTTTGTCACTCCTAGTAGCCTCTGTGGGTATGGAGCTTTGGGCTTGTATATTCTCATAACCTCCTCCTTCTTCATAGGAATCTCACTTGGTACGAATGCCTCTTTTTCTTGTTCTTTTGATTCCTCCCATGTACCCTCCATTTGGTCCTCATCTTTCTTGCTAAGCTCTCCTTCAAAGTAATTTGTATTCGCTTCCATGTTTTTGGAGGCACTGTCTTGTTCTTTCCTCCTTGCTCTGGACCATTGAATGAATTCCCTTGCTGCTATTTCATTCTCTTCCTTTATCTTTATCATTTCTTCAAGGAGGAGTTCTATCCTAGCAAGTTGATCTAAAGGGGGTTGTGTAGATTGTGATGGTTGGTTGGGGTGGGCTTGTGAATGGAATTGGTTGTTTTGTGGTTGTGTGTTTTGAGAGTAGTATGACTCTTGTGGGTAATAGAATGAATTTTGTGGACTGTGAAATGAATTGTATGAGTTTGGGAAAGAGTTTTGTGCTGAGGCATACTCAAATGATGTAGAATTTGGACATGTGAAACTAGGAGGTGAGGTTGGATAATTAGGAGGTGATGGCTCTTGATGAATGGGGTATGAATGAGTAAAATTACTTTGATTTTGATCTTCCCAGCCAAAACTTGAGTAGTGATCAATTTCACCAAAATATGGATCATTTTGTGGCTCTGGGAAGTACCCCATTTCAGCTTCTTGATTCTCCCACCCACCATGAGCATAATAACATGAATCATTCTGTGGTGGTGGAAAGCTTCCCAGGAAATTCGATTGACCAGAATATGATGGATGCTCCTTTCTTTCTTCCAAGATGCTCTGTCTCAAACAATAATCACCAAAAGACATTAGAATTTCCATAGTGAGGCAATATCACAAACTGCTAGTGGTTATCGTGGTTAGTGTACTGGAAAGTATATGAACAAAGAAAAACAACTTAAAGTGCAGAAAATAGAAGTAACAAAAACTATTAACAAAAGAAAAGAAAAATTGCTCAATCTAGTAATTTTCCAATTTAATCATTGTCAATACAAAACCAATCCCCGGCAACGGCGCCATAAACTTGATTCACAAAAATTTGCCTCTCAACAAATTTCCTACCGGCAAGTACACCGGATTGTCGTCAAGTAAAAACTCACTATAGAGTGAGGTTGAATCCCACAGGGATTGGTAGATCGATTAATGTTAATTGGAGAATTGTGCTAGTTGAGCGAAATCAGAATTGAATTAGGATTGCAGAAAGTAAAATTTGGCTGGAAACTTAAATTGCAAGAATTAAATGACAGAAGTTAAATTGCATGAAATTAAATGACAATCTTAAATTGCAAGAAATTAAATGGGAATGGGAATTTGGCATGAAATTAAAGAAGCAGAATATAAAAGAATGGGTAGATCAGAGATGGGGATTCATTGGGTTTCAAGAGATATTGAATTCTCCAGATCAAATTATTTTCATCTCTTCCTCAATCAATGCATTCATTGACATTTCATGGCAATCTTAGATGATTGGATCCCAATGTCTTGGCTCACCAATCTCTCTAAGCATGAACAATTGCCCAATGTCTTGATTTAATTGCTCATGGGAAGAGTTGAAGTTCGGTCACTGACTATACCACACACATTCATAGATCAAAGTATTGGTAGGATTACATGTCACTATATCCATCCAACCCCCAATCTAATCCAATGTGAGAAAGCAATTCTAGCATGAATTCTTCATCCTTCTCTCAAGGATCCGAAGAATTCCAATTATGAATAGCTTCTTTCTCAAGACAACTATCCAATTGAATTAAGACCGAAAGCTTTCTAGCAAAAATCAAGAGAAAAGAAAGAAGACGAAGATGAAAACTACTATTGATCCATTAAATTACAGTAGAGCTCCCTAACCCAATGAAAGGGGTTAGTTGTTCATAGCTCAATTCAATTTACAGAGAAGAAGAGTGCATGAAAATTAAAGCCTAGCTAGAAAGTAAGAAAAAGAAAGTACAACAACAAAAGGGAAAAGTGCAGAAGAAAAATAAATAGAGTGCTGAACTCCCAGAGCACCCTCAGGGCCTCCCAGAGAGCTCCCTTTCAATCTTCAACAATTCTCTATTTATACCCATCTTCAATTGGATCTAGTACTTGGATGTGGGCCTTGGCCTTGATTGAAGCTATGAGGAATGATTCTTAGTGATGGGCATTGGCAAATAACTTTCATATTCTGTATAGGTGCAATTTAGAATTGAGTGGGCCTTAACGTTGGTGATCACGTTTGAGGGCAAACGTGGAATCAAACGCTGCTTTGAAAATTTAGTTCTACTTGCTGTCATCGACGTTTGACTCAACTTTGGAGTGCCAATGTTTTTGCAGTCACGCGTACGCGTGCGCGTGGTTTGGCTGAAAAAGTATGTCCACGCGTACGCGTCATCGACGCGTGCGCGTCGATGGAAAATTCCCAACTCCCATTTTTGAAATCTTATCGCGGACGTTGGAGGCAGCGTTTGAGGCAACGTTGGACCTCCAACGTTCGCACATCCACGCGTACGCGTGGATGCTAGATTCTCAAATTCCAAATCTGAATGTTGCACATCAAGCCTTGAGACGTTACTTTCTCCTCTTGTCAATGTTGCCAGTTTCATGCCCACTATAGACTATTATATATGGTTGGAAAGATCTGAATGTCAGCTTTCTAACCCAAATAGAATCACCTCAATGGGACATCTGCAACTCAAGTTATGCTCCTTTGAAAGGGACAGGGTCGCTAGCGTCGGTGTGCAACGTTGGAGGCAACGTTGGCACACCAATGTTTACACCAACGTTGAAAACATTGCCAGATTCGGAAGCTCAAACGTGCTGTCCACCCATACTATTATATATTTTTGGAAAGCCCTGAATGTCTACTTTCCAATGCCATTGGAAGCGCATCATTTGGAGCTCCACAGCTTGAGTTATACTCCATCGAAGGTGCAAAGGTCAGTTGACCTTACTACAGGTTGGTACCATATTCGTTTATGCACTTTTTGGGACAGTTTTCTCCCTCAATTTTAGTGTCCACCATGTAGTGCCATATATGCATAGAAAGCTCTGGATTTCTACTTTCCAATGCCTTTGGAATCATCTCATTTAGAGCTCTTTAGCTCAAGTTATATTTGTTTGAAGTATACCTCTTCAAGCTGTGAGGAGCAACATTTCCAGCAACGTTGGAGCACCAACTTTGGCTCCAACGTTGCTTCCCTTTGCTTCCTTTCATGGCTTTCTTGTTGCTTCTTTGCCTTCCCTTTTCTTAGCTTCTTCTTACCTATCATCAACTAAACAAAATGCATCAAAGTATTGCCTTAATCACAAGATAATGCATCATTCATAGCATCAAACAATTCTTTGCATAAATCTCATGAAAATGCACAAAATTAATAATGTTTGATCGAATCAAGACAAGCATGAATTTTTCATCCAAATACTTACTTATTTCCTAAGAAATGCATAAAACTACTCTAAAACAAACTAAAAATGGCTTGTGAAACTAGCCAAGATGCCCTGGCATCAGTGTTACAAATATCCCTCGTCATACTGTAACTGCTAAAAACATTATACTAAATGTATCATTCAATGACTGTTATGTTATTGTTTTATTATCAAATTAAAGCATGTCCTACAAAATAAAATTTAGATATTTACATTTGGCATGTATGACATTCATATATGTCGTATTCTTCTCTACAATTATCAACTTTTAAGGTATATTTTTCTACTTTGAATTCTTTAACTTTTACAATATATATTATTCAATATAAGTTGTGACTTTGTACATATTCATTTTCTCAATTTATCTTATTCATGTTAGACCTTCACTATAAATTGTAAATATTCAATAACTAATTGCTTTGAGCAAAAAATTCATCAATAAGCTGTTGTGGGCCGAAAAAATTTCCAAGACAATTAAAGATTATATTCTCGGATTATACAATCGATTTCGTTAATGGATATCTATTTTTGAATTTTTCAGTTCACATACAATCAAATGCTAAAATTGTTCTTAAGCGAAAAAGTATTTCCCACACAATTATCTTGATTGAATGACTCTTATCACTCAATTATTTTTTGAATAAGTGCCGACATAATAACCCGACTAAGCTTGGGGGCTCACCATATCATTATTCACTTATTTTTTAACCGAGTTATAACTCATTTTATTTCTAAGCTTAGCCTGGATCATATGATCGGCAGACAAAGCTTAGGGTGTAACACCCTAATTACCCTAAGCCTTACCTCTAGCCGTAAGGCAAAGGCTAATCAGAGGTTATGACAGTTCTAAGGCTTATACATATTTTTATATAGAAGGAAATAATATATATTCTAGAAGCCCGATGAAGGATATAGCTCAAAGCAGGATTTCAAAAGCGCAAAACGTACTAACGAAGCTACTAGATTAAGGCACAAGAAATAGATATAGGATAACATAGATAAGTATATAATAATTATAAGAAACTAGCCACTGCTCGTGGAGTTTAAAACGACTAGCCATATACAGACGACCAGAAACTGAAGTTTTAAAAGAACTTATACAAGTTTTGTCCTCTTAAATACATGCCTCTAGGCAAAATAAAATACAAAAGATGAGAGAAGTATAATCAAAAGAGACAAAAAACTCCAAAAAGGTATCCGGATCCTCCGCTTCTGTCACCATCCAAGCAACTCACCGAGGTGAATTACAACCTGCATCTGAAAAATACAATAGAAATATGGTATGAGAATCGGAGGTTCTCAGTATGGTAACAGTGCCCAGTGATGTAGGATATAAGACCCTGGGATGCCAAAGGCAATCCTAGACTTCATACCCATTACAATATTCATCTTAAGGCATACTAAAACAATAAAGCATAATCATATAAAACCTTAACAAAACTTAAGACCTGAGCATATCAAGAGGGTATTCTATCTTAAAGGATTTCTACTCTAACCAAACACTGCTGTCCCATAGCCTTCACCAACCTATCCTCCATGCGATCCCATCGCCACCGCCTTCCGAACCTCCTCAATCCCAGTAGAAAACACAATTATATACAATGCAACTAAATCACAAGTAAAATCATATAAGCAAGTAATACAAGTAGCATCTAGGCATGTTATCCAAATAGACAAACCATTACAAGTCGGCAAAGCATACAAACAGATAGAAGATGCACATGATGAATGCCTGTCCTATTGGCTGTGATATCACATTGTCGGTTCCACTGCCAACCCGACACATCTCCATGGAGACATCGCCCTTCGGAATCATTATATGGGAACCCCCGAGATATAGTGCTCGGATCACTATCCAGGGTTTTGCGCCTGTACGCTCTATTGATCCGAAGAGATGCAAGCGGGATACTATTGCCACCGACCTCGCATCTCAACGCAAGCGGGACGAACCACCGCGCTTACGCCACCGCCGCTACCTCGACAGGCGGGATCCAACCGCCGCCCCTGCCGGGCGCATAGTGTCTTATAATCTCAATATACAATGATATATCAGTGGTTTTCAGAAAACATTTTCAGTAGGCCATGGATCCGCCATCTCATTCTGAGTCCTCGACTCATCTCAACCACTGTCAATCCAACATCTCCATTCCTCTTTCTCACTCCAC
Organism: Arachis hypogaea; assembly: GCF_003086295.3. Classification (NCBI taxonomy): domain Eukaryota; kingdom Viridiplantae; phylum Streptophyta; class Magnoliopsida; order Fabales; family Fabaceae; genus Arachis; species Arachis hypogaea. Next base: position 106,666,428 of record NC_092055.1, read on the forward strand.
CAAGCCCATCCTCAGTACACCAGAAACCTAAACCTCCGTTCGCTAAATTTTCATAATAACCATCAACTGAAACCCTTAGCTTATTCCCCAGATTCCCATACTCGAAATTTAGCCCAAAAGCCTTAAAATGGTGTTATAGAAGCTTTCGACCTTGTTGGGAAGGTGAAATAGTTGAAAACAAAGTTTAAATTTGTGAAACCTGGCATGTGCATCCGCACAGGGGTGTGCGTGCGCACGCCCAGGAAGATTTTTAGAGTGTGCATATGCACAGGGGTGTGCGTATGCACAGATACTAAAACTTGTAAGGTCTGTTCACTCGCACAAGACGTGCTAGCACCCCAACAGACGACCCTTCCCGACTTGTGCGTGTGCACAGGGCTGTGCGTACGCACAGGTCGCAATTCTTCATTGATGTGCGTGCACACAAGCTGTGCTAACGTTGCAAGCAGAGAGCCTTTTCCTGCCTGTGCATACGCACAGGTCTGTGCATCTGCGCAGAATGAGATTTTTGCAGCATTGTGCGTGCGCACATATCAGAAATCCTAAAAAATTCTGCAAGTTTGTAGAATTTCAGATTTTTAACACCATCTTTGAATGATCATAACTTCCTCTACAAAATTCCAATTATTTCAAACTTTATATTGTTTTGAAGAGTTTTCAATAAACTTTAATTCTAAACCAATTTCAACCGATTTTTGAAAACTAAGGCAAAAGCTATGATCAGACAAAGTTCACCAAAAATTAACTTTTATCCAAAATCAAACTTTCCACAATTTCTTTGTAAAATATAACCAAAACCAAACTAACCCATTCCAAACTCCATTTTTCCACCCAAATCAACCCTCTATGTCATATTACACCAAGCTTACCACACTTTCCTTCACCTTTCCTCATATACAATCTCAACATCAATATGTCACATTATCATCACACCTCATTACAATTTTCTAACTATATTACCAATTCATCAACATCAACATCACAAATAGTAACATAATTTCCTTCCCAACTTCACCCATCATTCATCCTCAGCATATCATTATCAATCATTATTATCAAACTCAACAATCATCATTTTCATCATAAATCATTACATACCATCAATCAATAACTCAACAACCATTCAAATCTAACCCTATCCTATGGGTCACTAGCCTAAGTGTCCATGAATATTATATACTGCATAGAGAAAACCGAAACCATACCTTGGCCGATCCCTAATATGCATGAAAACCTCAAATTGAGCCCAAGATAGGCTTTTAATCACAATCTAAGCCACCAAGAATCTCCAACAAGCATCAACAAGCTCCAAACTCACCATAATCAAGCTATATATATACATAAATCAACCTAGGGCTCATTATAATTGAAATTTCACAAGAGTTTCAATGCCTCTTACCTTGCCCAACAGTTTTGGAAGCCAAAAACAACATCAATCAAAGGCTAGAATGTACCTAAATACCCAAAAATCACAAAACCTCACTTAGTCAAAACCCTAGATTTTCGAAACTTTGAAGAGAAGAACTAAGAAGATTTCATGGTTACCTCTCCAGTTCCTGAGATGGGTTTTGTAGATCTCTTCACAAGGAACGCGTAGTCACAAACAGTGCGGCGATCGAAGCTCTGTAGCTCAAGATATGAGCTTGGAAAAATTGAAGTGAATAGTAAAAATGGAGGTTCTCTTCTTCTCCTTCTCAGCTATGTGAGTGTGTTTGTTTGTGTGTTATGGGTGTTTGGGTTCATTAATGAACCCTTATATATGTTGGGCTTGGGCCCAACTTGGGCCCGGTCCAACCCGTTAGCGTTTTTAGCCTGTTCGGCCCAACTTTGGGCCAAACCTTTAAAATTAACGCCCGGTTTTCAATTTCTAATGTTTTTCTAAGGTTTTCAACTGTTTTCACTTTTTCTCGTACAGTACTAGGCAGACTTGAACTGGTTCAACTGCCGGTTCGCAGTTTTTTACGGTTTTTCACAGAAAATATTTTCTGACTCGGAAGGACCTACTGAGTCCAAAAATCATATTTAAATCCCCAAATTCTCATCCTAAGTTTTCGGAATTTAATTTGGACATTTAAATGATTTTATTCGTGAAAAATCTGGTTCTTACATAGGGGCTGTAATCCGTCACCTTATAACTCGGTCTTTATTGTGCATTATGAGTTATAACTCGGTGTTAACTATCATTTATTCTTTGCTTGTAACCGACACCTTCATTACCGACTTAATGACCATCATTTCCATCTTAATGACCAAACAGTCATAACACGAATAACATTCATCCACTTTATGCCTACAAAAGGCACAAATTTCTATATCTCAAGACAGGCAATACATGATAAGTTCTATATCATATCTTATATTTTATATTCATAGAATTATTATAATACACAACACATGATATGTTCTATTTCATGTCTTACATTCTATATTTATAGAATTATTATAAGGACACTCACGTGATAAGTTTTATTTCACATTTAACATTCTATATTCATAAAATTATTATATGCCTCTTCAACACTTACTGACTTGAGCGTCGGAGTGTCTTTTGTAGGTACTCACTCCCTGATTCTCTCATTGCCGACGTATATCTCATCTCGGCAGACAAGCTATACACCGACTAACCTCTACAAGAACAAACTCATTACATAATACATATGGTGATAAATATTTAATTTTTTTAGAGGAGTTAAATTGGTAAATTTTGCAAGCAATTAGACATTTTAAGTGAAAATTGAATTTAAATACCCTAAATAATCTATCTAACGCAAAAAGTTTAAGCAATAAAACTTGTCATGATCGAGTTTTTATATTGGGATTGATCCGTTCAAATAAGCCTAGGTAGATAATTTTATAACATTTATATAAAAAATTAGTTACCATTCATCAGTCATTAACCAATTATTTGATTTTGAGAGTAGAGAAAAAAATTCAAAGAGTTGCAACCACTCTTGGAGATGAGAGTGGCTTCATAAGGGGATTTGGGGACTATATCACCACTGCCTCGTGGATTTCCTGGATAGCCTTCCAAGTTGCTTCGGTTTATTTTTTAAGCTTAGTCTGGATCATATGATCGGCAGACAAAGTTTGGGGACTGTGATCCGTCACCTTATAACTCGGTCTTTATTGTGCATTATGAGTTATAACTCGGCGTTAACTATCATTCATTCTTTGCTTGTAATTGACACCTTCATTACCGACTTAATGATCATCATCTCCATCTTAATGACCAAACGGTCATAACATGAATATCATTCATCAATTTTATGCCTATAAAAAGCACCAATTTCTATATGACAACACACAACACATGATAACTTCTATTTTATATCTTACATACTATATTCATAGAATTATTATAAATAAAACACATGATAAATTTTATTTCATGTCTTATATTCTATATTCATAGAATTATTATACATACACATGATAAGTTCTATTTCATGTTTAACATTCTATAATCATAGAATTCTTATACCTCTTAAACATTTACTGATTTGAGCATCGGAGTGTCTTTTGCAGGTACCCACCCCCTTGTTCTCTCATTGCCGACGTATACCTCATCTGGGTAGAGAGCTTACAAGTATTCACCGGCGGATGAGCTATACACCGGCCAACCTCTATGAAAACAATTGGCCATCACCTTATAACTCGATTTTTATTGTGCATTATGAGTTATAACTCGGCGTTAACTATCATTCATTCTTTGCTTGTAACCGACACCTTCATTACTGACTTAATGACTATCATTTTCATCTTAATGACCAAACGGTCATAACATGAATATCATTCATCAATTTTATGCCTATAAAAGGCACCAATTTCTATATCTCGACAAGACAGACAGACAACACATCACATGATAACTTCTATTTCATGTCTTACATTCTATATTCATAGAATTATTATGAGGATACACACGTGATAAGTTCTATTTCACGTCTAACATTCTATATTCATAGAATTATTATATAGCTCTTAAACACTTACTGACTTGAGCATCGGAGTGTCTTTTGCAGGTACCCACCCCCTTGTTTTCTCATTGCCGATGTATACCTCATCTTGACAGAGAGCTTACAAGTATTCACCGGCGGACGAGCTATACACCGGCCAACCTCAGTAAGAATAATTGGCGCCCACAGTGGGGCTGGTAAACTAATTTTCTGCTCCACCGAATAGATTCAAAGAATTTGAATTACATTCAAATACTTGAATCAATTTTCAAATAACATTTACATATTTTAGCAATTTATGTTTTCTAATTTTTTTTCTCAACCTCTATTCAAAACTCACTTTCATAAGGCCAAATAATATTCATTAAGGATTTTACAAACAATTCATTTAGAATAATGAAATGACTATTGACACTAATCTTTAATTTGTTATACTTTCTATCAATAATTCAAATTCTAAAAATATGCACTTCAAACTCCTAAAAATTTAAATAAATCAATGTATGTCACCTACAAATTTTCTTTAATTTCATGCTCTTTAATTACTTGCCATGTTCTATATTTTTTATTGTTGACCAAAAGCGAGAAGAGTACAAAACCTGCTATATAGTCGCTTATAATTTCGCTATATAGTCCCATCTCTTACATTTTCCTTATCTATTTTCATGAGAGTGTTGATAAAACTCCTCTCTATATATCATTGTCATTTTAAATTCAAACGTACCATGATTCATTCTTTGCATTAGCTATTCTTATCCATGTATCACACTTGTCGAACATGTTTTGCTCTCTATACTCCAGTTGAACAAAGACTTCTTTATACTCAAAATATTCCTGAATTATTATTATTATTATTATTTAAGTTTCATTAAGTTTGCTCTCTAAACTCTAAAATCAAGGTCTGCAAATCTATAAAAAAAATTTCAAAAGTCATTCTTAAAGTTTGATAAACTATAACATCAAATAAAAAGCATGAACATTATTTGCTAGTTATTTCTTTAACACTTTTTTAATTTCAATTTATATATGAATTCATTCATCACACATTAATAAATTCTAAACATATCATTATGGCATTATAATTTCCATACCATCATGCTAATTTTTTTCATGAATTATATTTATTTATTTATTTTTATTATCATCTATACAATTAGATGAGTCCAAGTCTCGAATGTAATTGACTTCTATCAAAACTCATAATGAAAATTTTCAATAACACTATATTAATTCAATCTCTATTATTTATTTTATTATCAATACTTCATTCTTTCTTCTTCCTACATTTATAAATTTAAATGTATTCTTACATGAACTTAAATTCAAAATTAAATTGTCCAAAAATAATTATAATAGCTCTTTGTCATATATTCTTAATTTTCTAGCAATATATAACTATTGCACTATTCATTTTATTAAATTTTATGTTATTATTGATTTAGTACAAAAAGTTAAGTAAAAATACGTGCAAACATTCAAAATTTACTATTATCACACAAAGAATATCACTCATCATATTGTAACTGCTAAAAACATTATACTAAATGTATCATTCAATGACTGTTATATTGTTGCTTGGTGAATACTTGTAAGCTCTCCGTCAAGATGAGGTATACGTCGGCAATGAGAGAACAAGGGGGTGGGTACCTGTAAAAGATACTCCGATGCTCAAGTTAGTAAGTATTTAAGAGGTATATAATAATTCTATGAATATAAAATGTTAGACGTGAAATAGAACTTATCACATGTGTATCCTTATAATAATTCTATGAATATAGAATGTAAGACATGAAATATAACTTATCATGTGTTTGTTTATAATATTTCTATGAATATAGAATGTAACACATGAAATAGAACTTATCATATGTTGTGTTTGTTTATAATAATTCTACGAATATAGAATGTAAGACATAAAATAGAACTTATCATATGTTGTGTATTGAAATATAGAAATTAGTGTCTTTTATAGACATAGAGTTGATGAATGATATTCATATTATGACCGTTTGGTCATTAAGATGAAAATGATGGTCATTAAGTCGCTAAAAAAGGTGTCGGTTACAAGCAAAGAATAAATGATAATTAAGGCCGAGTTATAATGTAAAACCCGGTTAATTAATGAATAATTAACCCATAAATTAAAAAATTTATTCTAGAAAATTAAAAATACGAATTTTATAGTTTAATATGATAGAGAAAATTAAAACGAGAATTTTGACACCAATTTTAAAGAATTTGGCCCAAGATTGGGTCGAACCGGGCCCATATTGGGCCCAAGGCCCAACCCAACTCAACCCAATTAAACAAAACAGCACTCTTCTCCCGTCTTGGCACTCATTCCATGTTGAAACACAGCAAGGAAAGGGGGAAGAGTTTTTTCAAAGTTCAAACCATCATTTGTGATTCAAAGTGACATAACTTTTCGCTCCAAGCTCCGATCGTCGCACCATTTATGGCCACGCAACCGCGTTGTCGAGCTCTACAAAGCTCACAACTTTATTTGAGAGGTAAGCCACGAATTTCTCTCTGAATTTCCAGTCCTTGATTTTGAAATTTAGTGGATAAAGTGTTGAGATTTTTGAGTTTTTGATGTTATGAGATCTAATTAGCTTGAAGGAAAAGCTTCTTCATGTCTCTTTGATCCTTGGGCAAGGTAAGAGATCTCAACCCTACTGAAATTTTTGAATTAAGGCATTTGGGTATTGAGTTGTTATGTTTGGATGTGATAATTGTGGTTTAGGTAGTGTGTATGTGTATGTTGAAGCTTATTAATTGAGGTCTTGGAAAGCTTGGAATGGGCCTTTGGTGCTGAGAAATTCGTTTGAAGGGTGTTAGAACCTTGAAATTTGAGGGAAAAGGTGAAATTGGAAGTGTTCTGGGTTGAGCGGGGAATCGGCCAAGGTATAGTTTCGGTTTCCTGTATCTAAAATGTAATGTAATGTGAAAACTTAGGCTAGAGACCCTAGGATAGGCATTGAATTTGAGATGTTGATTGGTTATAATGGATTATGTGGATTATGTGATTATTGATTTTGAAGGTTGGTATTTGATGATGTATATTGTGAATTTTGAACTTGGATTATTGAGTTAAAGTTGATGAAATAGAGAATTGATGTATTGTGAAATGAATATGGAAGTTGAAAATGTGGTTGGGGTTGAAATGGTAAGGTTTTTGTTGGTTTTAAAAGGATTTTGAAGTGTCTATTTTGAAAATTGGAGGTTTGTGGATTTTGTGAAAATAGTGGTTTTTGGCCCAAATTTGAAGGAGCATAACTTGGTCTTCGGACCCCCAATTTGTGTCAAATTTTTTTAGAAATAAAATTGGGTCCGAGATATTTATGCCGTTTAAAGAATGGAGGGAAAATATTTTAAAATGAGGAAGTTATACTCGATAAAAGTTTGGTACGTAAACTGGGTAAAATGGGACTTAGCAGCTTTTCGTATTTCTGCATAACATGCGTACGCATGCATCTCGTGCGCGGGCAAAATCACATGCCCACACGTATGCATCGCCCACGCGTGCACGTGACATGGGGATTTTGTGTACGCGAAACTCTCATGCATGACCAGTCGATTCTGCCTGGTCCGCATGCGTGCGCGAGAGAGAGCAATACGTACGCGTAATGGGCTAAAACTCACGCTCACGCGTACGCGTGGCCCATGCGTACGTGTGGCCCACATGTACTCGTGACGGGAGATTTCTTTGGCGCTCACGCGTATGCGTGACCCTGTTTCCAGTAAATATGATTTTTGTGTTTTTAAAACCGGATTTCAAGCTTCTAAGCCCCATTTTCATCCTTTAAGTCTCAAATCATAATAGAATGCCTAGTGATTAAGAAGAAGCTAGGGAAGGGAGTAACTTATGAATGAAGAAAAAGGTAAATTATGAGGAATTATGACTAATGATGATTATATGAGTTGTTGAGGATGATGGTAGAAGAGTCTTGAATGATATGAGCCGAATAGCTGTATGTGATAATGAGTTATGGCTAGTTATGAATTATGATTATAAGCTGGATGGCTGAGATAAATATCGATTTATGGCTGACTATGGATGCATATATGCGGGTTGATTGATATTGTGTTTGTTGCACTTCCCACTTATCTGAGATACGAGTTTTCCTGGATAAAAGCAGTGGCTAGCCACCATGTGCTCCAGGTTGGGACTCGATACTCTGCTGACCCTATGTTGTAAGTATGGCCAGACACTGTAAAAGTTCTGGATGAGCTCGCCCCCGTGGATAAACACCAGTGAGGGTGTTGTATGTGATTATGATTATGTTTGTGAATAACTCGAGTTGGGGATGAGCGACAGAGGAACAGTCCAATGGTTAGCTACCAGGACTTGTCGGGTTAGCTTTATAACCGACAAATGAGACTCATCAGCCACTAGGATAGGCATGCATCATATGCATTTATATGTTTGTTTGGTATGATTTGTTTGGAATGCCTAATTGACTGCATAAATATTTGCTACTTGTTTAACTGCTATATCTGCTTCTTGTTTGTGATTTCCTTGCTTTATATAATTGTGTTTGCATATAAAATTACCGGAGGCGGTTGGGAGGTTCAGAGGAGTTGGAAAGGGGGTTTTAGTTAGACTGAAGATCCTTAATTAGTTGCCTATTTTTGTTTCTCAAGTTTAATTATGTTTATACACTTTAATTATGAATTTGGGAGTTCTAGGATTTCCTTCGGCTTTCCCATGACATTATATGTTAGATATTTGGGCACTGTTACCATACTGAGAACCTCTAGTTCTCACCCATGCGGATTTTGTGGTTTTCAGATGCAGGACATGAGGCTCCTCGCTGAGGCATGCTAGAGACTTCTATTTTAGCGAAGATCCTTAGCTCTCGGGACTTTATTTTGGTTTTATGTACTGACTTAGATACTTATTATCTCCATTGTATATATATATATATATATACTGTATTGACTCTTCTTAGAGGTTATTTTGGAGAAACAGGTTCTGTAACTTGTCTTTTGGGTTTCTTTTGGGTTCTCCTACTTTATATATGTATGTATACTTATATGCTCAGACCAGTTATCTTCACAAACCGAGTCTTGAGCTTTGATATCTGTATTTTTTGCACTCTTTTGTAGATATACTCGTGTTAACTTATCCTTTACCCCGCTTTGCTTACGTTATCACACTCGTGAGTGTTGCGCTTTTCTGTTTAACGATTTTGATTTACCCCTTTTTCTTTAAAGGCTCCTAGTTATAAACATTTTCACACTACTATATATACTAAATTTTATTTTTAGAGGTCGTAATACCTCGCCACCTCTGTTTTATGGCTTAAGCATAAAAGTCTGTATGGTAGGGTGTTACATAATGGTATCAGAGCAGCTCGTTCCTGTAGAGCCTGAGGGACAGACTGACTATGCTTCTGTGCATTCTTTGTGTATGTGTTTATGTGCTATTAGGATATCTGATTGATATAACTGGTATAAACATTCATGAGCATGCATTTGGGACTTTAAAGCACTAGACTTCTGATATTGAGACTGATCAACTTGATATCGATTGTTTGGTGTGTATAGGAACCTGATGGCACATCGTGGACGCGGTCAAGGCCATGGGAGAGGTCATACTAGTGCTCAAGGACCAGAAACCAACCCGAATAACCCGGTAAACTTTATGGCGGCGTTAGAAAACATGGCTGCTCTTGGGCAACAGATAAATAATGTGGCGGAAATGGAGCTTAGGGCCCGATGACGTTGGCAACCTTCTTAAAGGTTAATCCACCAAAGTTCAAGGAAACCACCAATCCAACTGAAGCCGATACCTGGTTTTAGGCCATGGAGCGAGCACTGCAAGCACAGTTGGTGCCTGAAGAGTAGTGTGTCGAGTTTGCTATGTATCAGCTTACTGGAGAAGCATCACATTGGTGGCAAGGAACCAAACATCTCCTACAGCAGGGTGATGACCCTATTTCATGGGATGCATTCCAGTTGGAGTTTTATAAGAAGTACTTTCCAAATTCTGCCTGGCCGGCAAAGGAACTTGAATTACTGCAGCTGAAGCAGGGTACTATGTCCGTATCCGAGTATACAGACAAATTTGAAGAACTATGCCCCTCTTTTCTCGTATCTGTCAGGAAGCTCCTGAAGGCTTTGAGGAGTGGAAGTGCATTAAGTATGAAGAAGGGCTCCGAAGCGACATCTTCAGTTCAGTAGGGCCAATGGAGATCAGAACTTTCTCTGAGTTGGTGAATAAGAGCAGAGTGGCTGAAGACTGTGTAAAATGGGCAGCTGTAGAGAAAGGAAGCCATAGGGGACCTTTCCCATAGAACCGAGGGAGGAGCTTTGCTTCTAGAGGTTAGCCTTTCAAGCGGGGAGGCTTTGTACCACAGCAGGCTCATGGTCAAAATAACTTCAGAAGGCCTAACAACAACAATTTCTCGGGAAGAAGATTTGGAAAGCAGCCTCTAAATGAGCAAGCTTGTGCTAGATGTGGGAGTCACCATCCTGGTGTTCCGTGTAAAGCCGGTTGAGGCTTATTTTACTCATGTGGTAAGCCGGGGCATAAAGCCACAAACTGTCTAGAGAAGCAGAGACCAGGTATTGGGAGAGCACAACAGCCTGGTCGGGTGTTCACTACCTCAGCTGTGGGTGCCGAAGGGTCTGATACACTTATCCGAGGTAAATATGATATGGCTGGTCAAACTTTAAATGCTTTATTTGATTCGGGAGCAACACATTCATTCATTGCATTTGAAAAGGCTAGTGAGTTAGGATTGAAGATTGTGGTTTTAGGCTATGATCTGAAGCTGTATAATGCCACTCATGAAGTCATGGTGACTAGCTAGGTTAGGACGTCCGCAAGTTTCATTTAGGGTTAAACATCATGATTTTGTCCATGATTTGATTTGCTTGCCGATGACCGGTCTTGATCTTATCTTGGGGTTGGACTGGTTGTCTAAGAATCATGTCTTGCTGGACTGTTTTGAGAAATCGTTACATTTCATGCCAGAAGGATCAGAAGGGCCAGTTGTGGTGAATGGCTATTACTTAAACTATGTGGTAGTAAATTGTTCTAGGCAGGAATATCAAGGCGTAATGCTGTTAGCTGTGAGTATGTCAGGTGAAGAATAAAATTTAGAGCAAATTCCAGTTGTTTGCGAATTTCCTGAGGTGTTTCCAGATGACATTGAGAAATTCCCTCCTAGCCGAGAGATTGAATTTGCAATTGAGTTGGTACCTGGAACGGGGCCAATTTTGATTTCCCCTTACAGAATGCCACCTTTAGAAATGGCCGAACTCAAGGCTCAGTTGGAAGACTTAACGAGTAAACGCTTTATCCTCCCTAGTGTTTCTCTGTGGGGAGTGCCGGTATTACTGGTGAAGAAGAAAGACTGGAGTATATGGCTCTGTATGGATTACAAGCAACTGAATAAGGTCACAATAAAGAATAAGTACCCGCTACTGAGGATTGATGATCTCATGGATCAGTTACAAGGAGCTGGGGTTTTCTCTAAGATTTAGTTTGCGATCCGGTTATCACCAGATAAGGGTGAGAGATGAGGACATCCCTAAGACCACTTTCAGAACTCGTTATGGTCATTACGAGCACACTGTAATGTCTTTTGGGTTGACGAATGCTCCTGCAGTGTTTATGAATTATATGAACAGAATTTTCTGCCCGTTTTTGGATAAGTTCGTTGTCATCTTTATTGACGATATACTAATTTATTCTAAGACTGAAGAAGAACATGCGGAACACTTGAGGATCATGTTGCAGATACTAAAGGAAAGAAAACTCTATGCAAAACTGTCCAAATGTGAATTCTGGAAGGATGAAGTGAAGTTTCTTGGCCATGTAGTGAGCAAACAGGGAATAGCAGTAGATCCTTCTAAGGTGGAAGCAGTGATAGAGTGGGGGCGACCGGCCTCAGTAACTGAGATAAGGAGTTTTCTGGGCTTAGCTGGCTACTATCGAAGATTCATCAAAGGTTTTTCGCAAATAGCTTTGCCATTGACAAGGTTAACCCACAAGGACGCGCAATTTGTTTGGACTTTTGAGTGTGAGGAGAGCTTTCATGCGTTGAAGCAAAAGTTGACCTACCACCACGCCTGTGTTGGTGTTACCTAAGCCAAATGAACCATTTGAGATGTATTGTGATGCCTCACTAAAGGGTCTGGGGTGCATGCTGATGCAGCACCGGAATGTGGTGGCGTATGCCTCATGACAATTGAGGCCTCACGAAGTCAATTACCTGATGCACGACCTAGAACTTGTTGTGGTTGTGTTTACCTTGAAGGTGTGGAGACACTACCTCTATGGGGTTAAGTTTTGAGTTTTCTCTAATCACAAGAGCTTAAAATACCTCTTTGATCAGAAAGAGCTTAATATGCGACAGAGGAGGTGGATGGAGTTACTGAAGGACTACGACTTTGAGTTGAATTACCATCCGGGGAAAGCAAATGTTGTGGCAGATGCGTTAAGTCAGAAGTCGTTGTATGCTACTTGGATGATGCTTCGAGAAGAAGAGTTGCTCAAAGCATTCGAGAGCTTGAAGATCGGTGTTCAAGAAGTGTTTGGAACTCTGTGTTTGAGTCGATTACAAATCGCAAGTGATTTTAAATCCAAACTTCTGAAGGCTCATCAAAACGATGATGTATTACCAAAGGTGTTGCCAACCATTGAGCAAGGAAAACGGTGGAGAGTGTCATGGGATAAAGATGAGTTATGGAGATTCAAGGATAGGATCATTGTGTCGGACGTGGGAACCTTACAGCAGAACATCTTAAAGGAAGCGCATAAAAGCAAATTTTCCATTCACCCTGGAAGCACTAAGATGTACCATGATTTGAAAGCGATGTTTTGGTGGCCTGGTATAAAAAATGATGTGGCAGAACATATTTCAAAGTACTTAACCTGTCAAAAAGTGAAGATTGAATGCCAGAGACCTTCCGGAACGTTGCAACACTTGGAGATTCCACAATGGAAGTGGGAGAGCATTGCGATAGATTTTGTATCGGGATTGCCGAGAACTAGAGCCGGTTTTGATGCTGTCTGGGTGATTATGGACTAACTGATGAAGTCGGCTCACTTTCTACCCATTCGGATGAATTATACTCTTGAGGAGTTAGCACGCTTGTACATAAAGGAGATTGTGAGACTTCATGGTGTGCCTACTACTATAATTTCTGTTAGAGATCCCCGTTTTACTTCAAGGTTCTGGGGTGCATTTCAGAGAGCTTTTGGAACCCGTTTGAGCTTGAGTATAACTTACTATCCTCAAACAGATGGTCAATCTGAGAGGACGATCCAAACCCTAGAAGATATGTTGAGCGCTTATGTTTTGGACCAGCCAGCGAACTGGGATCGGTATATGCCACTAGTGGAGTTTGCATACAATAACAACTACCATGCGAGCATTAGAATGGCTCCATATGAGGCTCTGTATGGGAGGAAGTGTTAATCTCTGCTATGCTGGTATGAAGCTAGGGAGAAAAGTTTATTGGGGCTGGATGATAGCTGAAACTACTGAACAAGTCAAGAAAATTAGAGACAGGATGCTCACTATTCAGAGCCGTCAGAAGAGTTACGCCGATCAGAGGCGGAAGCCCTTAGGCTGCGTTTATTTACAGAGACAGGACACTGAGACAGGGACACAGAGACACAAAATTGTGTTTGGCAGAGGAGACATGGACAGAGACAATGTGTCCAGAGACAGTGAATTAGTGTATTTTGTGTCCATCCTGACAGGAAGGACACGGAGACACTAACAAGGGACACAACTTATTTTTTATTTTTTCTTTCATTATTTTTGTTAATTTTTCATAATTATATTTTTTATTATTATATTTTTCATCTTAAATTTTTTGAATGAAAAAAAATGAGAATAAATTGGATTTTCATAATTTGTTCTAGTTTATCACCAAACAGAATACAAGAATACAATTTTGTGTCTCTGTCCATCAGTGTCTTGTCCTGTCCTGTTCTCAATGTCTTGTCCTATCCTGTTCTCAGAAACAAACACAGCCTTAGATTTTGAGGAAGGAGACCATGCTTTCCTTAAGGTTACTCCAACAACAGGAGTAGGTAGAGCGATTAAGACGAAGAAGCTGAATCCTCGATATATCGGTCCGTTTTAGATTCTCGAGAGGGTTGGACCGGTGGCGTATCGGATGGCTCTACCGCCTCACCTTTCAAACCTGCACGACGTATTTCACGTGTCATAGCTTTGGAAGTATACTCCTGATGCTAGCCATGTGTTAGAACCTGAATCGGTCCAATTAAAGGAAGATTTGACTCTGCCGGTGACTCCGATCAAAATTAATGACACGAGTATTAAACGGTTGCACAAAAAAGAGGTTTCATTAGTCAAAGTGGCATGGAGTCGGGCTGACATTGAGGAGCACACTTAGGAGCTTGAGTTAGAGATGCGAACAGACTACCCGCACCTATTCTCAGGTAACTAAATTCGAATTTTGTGGGCAAAATTCCTATTTAGGTGGGTAGAATGTAAAACTCGGTTAATTAATAACTAATTAACCCATAAATTAAAAAATTTATTCTAGAAAATTGAAAATTTAAATTTTATGGTTTAATATGATAGAGAAAATTAAAACGAAAATTTTGACACCAATTTTAAAGAATTCAGCCCAAGATTGGGCCGAACGGACCGAATCGGGCAAACTGGTCCCATATTGGGCCCAAGGCCCAACCCAACTCAGCCCAATTAAATAAAACAGCACTCTTCTCCCCCTCTTGGCACTCATTCCATGCTAAAACACAGCAAGGAAAGTGGGAAGAGTTTTCGCAAAGTTCAAACCCTCACTTATGATTCAAAGTGACATAACTTTTTACTCTGAGCTCTGATTGTCACACCGTTTGCGGTCAAGCGACCGCAGCGTTGAGCCCTACAAAGCCCATAACTTCATTTAAGAGGTAAGCCACAAATTTCTCTCTGTATTTCCAGCCCTTGATTTCAAAATTTAGTGGGTAAAGTGTTGAGATTTTTGAGTTTTTGATGTTATAAGATCCAATTAGCTTGAAGAAAAAGCTTCTTCTTGCCTCTTTGATCCTTGGGTACGGTAAGAGATCTCAACCCTAGTGAAATTTTTTAATTAAGGCATTTAGGTATTGAGTTGTTATGTTTGGATGTGATAATTATGGTTTAGGTAGTGTGTATGTATATGTTGAAGCTTAATTGAGGTCTTGAAAAGCTTAGAATGGGACTTTGGTACTGAGAAATTTGTTTGAAGGGTGTTGGAACTTGAAAGTTGAGGAAAAAGGTGAAATTAGAAGTGTTCCGGGTTGAGCGAGGAATCAGCCAATGTGTGGTTTCAGTTTTCTATATCTAAAATGTAATGTAATGTGAAAACTTAGGCTAGAGACCCTAGGATAGGTATTGAATTTGAGATGTTGATTGGTTATAACAGATTATGTGGATTATGTGATTATTGATTTTGAAGGTTGGTATTTGATGATGTATATTGTGAATTTTGAACTTGGATTATTGAGTTAAAGTTGATAAAATAGAGAATTGATATATTGTGGAATGAATATGGAAGTTGAAAATGTGGTTGAGGTTGAAATGGTAAGGTTTTGGTTGGTTTTAAAAGGATTTGGAAGTGTATGTTTTGAAAATTGGAGGTTTGTAGATTTTGTGAAAATAGGGTTTTTGGCCCAACTTTGAAGGAGCATAAGTTGGTCTCCAGATCCTCGATTTGTGTCAAATTTGTTTAGAATGAAATTGGGTCCGAGATGTTTATGCCGTTCAAAGAATGGAGGAAAAATGTTTTAAAATGAGGAAGTTATGCTCGATCAAAGTTTGGTGCATAAATTGGATAAAATGGGACTTAGCAGCTTTTCGTATTTCTGCATAACATGCGTACGCATGCATCTCGTGCATGGGCAAAATCGCATTCCCACGCGTACGCGTCGCCCACGCGTGCACGTGACATGGGGGTTTTATGTACGTGAAACTCTCATGCGCGACCAGTCGATTTTGCCTGGTCCGCATGCGTGCGTGAGAGAGAGAGCAATGCGTACGCGTAATGGGCTAAAACACACGCTCACGCGTATGCGTGAGAGTGGATTTCTTTGGCGCTCACGCGTGTGCGTGACCCTATTTCCAGCAAGTATGATTTTTGTGTTTTTAAAATCGGATTTTAAGTTTCTAAGGCCCCATTTTCATCCTTTTAGTCTCAAATCATAATAGAATGCCTAGTGATTAAGAAGAAGCTAGGGAAGGGGTAACTTGTGAATGAAGAAAAGGGTAAATTATGAAGAATTATGACTAATGATGATTATATGAGTTGTTGAGGATGATGGTAGAAGTGTTGTGAATGATATGATCCGAATGGCTGTATGTGATAATGAGTTATGGCTGGTTATGAATTATGATTATAAGCCGAATGGCTGAGATAAATATCAATTTATGGCTGAGTATGAATGCATATATGCTGGTTGATTGATATTGTATTTGTTGCACTTCCACTTATCTGAGATACGAGTTTTCCTGGATAAAAGCAGTGGCTAGCCACCACGTGCTCCAGGTTGAGACTCAATACTCTGCTGACCCTATGTTGTTAGTGTGGCCGGACACTGTGAAAGTTCCGGATGAGCTCGCCCCCGTGGATAAACACCAGTGAGGGTGTTGTATGTGATTATGATTATGTTTGTGAATAACTCGAGTTGGGGATGCGCAACAGAGGGATAGTCCAATGGTTAGCTACTAGGACTTGTTGGGTTGGCTTTATAACTGACAGATAAGACTCACCAGCCACTTGGACAGGCATGCATCATATGCATTTATATGTTTGTTTAGTGTGATTTGTTTGGAATGCCTAATTGACTGCATAAATACTTGCTACTTGTTTAACTGTTGTATCTGCTTCCTGTTTGTGATTTCCTTGCTTGATATAATTGTGTTTGCATATAAAATTATCGGTGGTGGTTGGGAGGTTCGGAGGAGTTGGAAAGGGGAGTTTTAGCTAGACTGAAGATCCTTAGTTAGTTGCCTATTTTTGTTTCTCATGGTTTAGTTATGTTTATACGCTTTAATTATGAATTTGGGAGTTCTAGGATTGCCTTCGGCTTTCCTATGACATTATATGTTAGATATTTGGGCACTGTTACCATACTGAGAACCTATGATTCTCACCCATGCAGATTTTGTGGTTTTCAGATGCAGGACGTAAGACTCCTTGCTGAGGCATGCTGGAGACTTCTATTTTAGCGAAGATCCTTAGCTCTCGGGACTTTATTTTGGTTTTATGTACTGACTTAGATACTTATTATCTCTATTGTATATATATATATATATATAGTATTGACTCCTCTTAGAGGTTATTTTGAAGAAACAGGTTCTGTAACTTGTCTTTTGGGTTTTCCTACTTTATATATGTATGTATACTTCTCTGCTCGGACCGATTATCTTCACAAACCGATTCTTGAGTTTTGATATCTGTATTTTTGGCACTCTTTTGTACATATACTCGTGTTAACTTATCCTTTACCCCGCTTTGCTTACGTTATCACACTTGTGAGTGTTGCGCTTTTCTGTTTAACGATTTTGATTTACCCCTTTTTCTTTAAAGGCTCCTAGTTATAAACATTTTCACATTACTATATATACTAAATTTTATTTTTAGAGGTCGTAATACCTCGCCCCTCTATTTTATGACTTAAGCATAAGACTCTGTGTGGTAGGGTGTTACATATAACTCATAATGCACAATAAAGACTGAATTATAAGGTGACGGATCACAGCCCCCAAGTTTTGTCTGCCGATCATATGATCCAAGCTAAGCTTAAAAAATAAATTAAGTTATAACTCTGTTAAAAGATGAGTGAATAATGATATGGTGAGCCCCAAGCTTAGTCGGTTATTATGTCGGCATTTATTCAAAAAATAATTGAGTGGTAAAAGTTATTCAATCAAGATAGTTAGTGTGGGGGATACTTTTCTGCTCATGAACAATTTTAGCATTTGATTGTATGTGAACTGAAAAATTTAAAAATAGATATCCATTGACGGAATCGATTGTATGATCCGAGGATATAATGGTTAATTGTCTTGGAAATTTTTCTGGCCCACAACAACTTATTGATGAATTTTTCGTTCAAAAAAATTTGTTATTGAATATTTACAATTTATAGTGAAGGTCATATGACGTGAATAAGATAAATTGAGAAAATGAATACTTACAAAGTCGCAACATATATTAAATAATGTATATTATAAAAGTAAAAGAGGTTTTGAATAGAGGTTGAGAAATAAAAAAAATTAGAATACATAAATTGCTAAAATATGTAAATGTTATTTGAAAATTGATTCAAGTATTTGAATATAATTCAAATTCTTTGAATCTATTCGGTAGAGCAGGAAATTAGTTTACCGGCCCCACGGTGGGCGCTAATTGTTCTTGTAGAGGTCAGCCGCTGTATAGCTCGTCCGCCGAGATGAGGTATACGTCGGCAATGAAAGAACAAGGGGGTGTGTATCTGCAAAAGACACTCCGACGCTCAAGTTAGTAAGTGTTTAAGAGGCATATAATAATTCTATGAATATAGAATGTTAGACGTGAAATAGAACTTATCACGTGAGTGTCCTTATAATAATTCTATGAATATAGAATGTAAGATATGAAATAGAACATATCATGTGTTGTGTATTATAATAATTCTATGAATATAGAATGTAAGACATGATATAGAACTTATCATGTATTGCCTGTCTTGAGATATAGAAATTGGTGCCTTTTGTAGGCATAAAGTTGATGAATGATATTCATGTTATGACCGTTTGGTCATTAAGATGGAAATGATGGTCATGAAGTCGGTAATGAAGGTGTCGGTTACAAGAAAAGAATAAATAATAGTTAACGCCGAGTTATAACTCATAATGCACAATAAAGACCGAGTTATAAGGTGACAGATCAGAGTTAAATTTCAATTTAGCCCCTAAATTTTGGCTCGATACTCAATTTAACCCTTAAAATTTCGTTAGCCCCAATTAGAATCCCCAAATTTGCAACAATGGCTCCCGGTTACCCCTGCGGTCATCTCCACTTTACTTGACACTGTGCGGCCTGTTTAGTGCTGAGTGTGCTTGGTAATGATTATATGACTTAGAGAATGTATTAGATAACTTAATCTGGCCCCTACAATTAAAATTAATCCATAGATAAAGTCCCAAGATTCTCAAACTGATCATCCAGGATCGTCTTCCCAGAGCTCTGCTAGGTCACGTTCATATGGAACCAACTATTCCCATCTATTTCACCATAGCAATCACACTCACTACCCCACCTAATTCCTATCCAAACTACCGACTCTCTCCTCTTTCCTAAACTATATATCACCAACAACTCCAAACCCACCATACCCTAAACACATGCAATTCGTGGTGGCTCGTGATAGTAACAACAACAAAAGGGGAGGCAGGAGTGGCCTTCGAAGCTCGCAGTGCCTCACACCTCTCTTTTTTCCAACTTAGTCGAGATCATGAGTCTCACAAGAGTGGCATTCAAATCCTTATTTCTCTGCTCTTCCATCAATGTTTGAAAACCTCCACTCACGATGTCGCCTCGAAATGCCGTCGTTTTGGTCCCCTTTCCTTCAACACAAAGTCCCGCCGCAACAGCAACAACATTAACATTGCTCAAATCCTCAGTGCGTTATGGTACAACAACTTTGTCTCCGCTTTTGCTTTTCTCTCTGTCTGTCTCTCATCTGCCCCTTTTTTTTTTTAAATTCGAATGTTTTTATTGTTGTTGTTGTTGATGATAAAGAGAGTTATAGTGAAACTTGTACATAAAGAGAAAAATAGTGGTGGTTATAATGGTGGGATGGTTAAGAGTCCTTGCTGTAGGTGCGATTTGTAAGGAGAATTTTAACACTATCCATATTTAAAACGACGTCGCTTTCATGGAATTTGAGCGCGAAATTAATACGACATCGTCCTAGATGTGTCATGTGTGTTAAGTAAATGTGTTAGATCAGCATTTCGATTATAGAGATTATTGTAGAGATAATAAAAAACTATTATTATAAATTTGGAGATTTTAATTGAGGTTAACAAAATTATAAAAGGTAAATTGAATATTGAATAAAATTTCAAGGGCTAAAATAAAATTT
Source organism: Arachis hypogaea (assembly GCF_003086295.3). Lineage (NCBI taxonomy): Eukaryota > Viridiplantae > Streptophyta > Magnoliopsida > Fabales > Fabaceae > Arachis > Arachis hypogaea. The sequence continues at coordinate 106,686,489 of NC_092055.1, forward strand.
AACTCGTAATGTATGAAAATATCCCTTAAATGTCCCTGCTTTGCTATACAAACTTCTCATAATAAAAAATAAAAAAAATAAAAAAATGCTTCGGATCAAACAATTGAGTTGTGACGGTGTATGTACACATTGGATGAATGATTTGCTCATGTAGTCACGACTCCCGTGCTCTCTGCAGCGTCTATTCTTCTTTCTTTCTAATTTCTACTGTCTTCCACTAAAACTCCAAAATGAACATCAACATGGCTCTCACCAATCTCCCATTCTGTTCTCCACCACATCTCCACCGCTGCACCTCACTCACTCTCACTCGCTCCACCACAAAACCCACTCTTTCCGTAACCAATTGCCTCTCCCTCCAAGAACCCTTTACTGCTTCAATATCTAAACTCAGCGTCGGTCAAGATTTGCCGCCAAATTACGGCGATTGGCTTCCCAAACCTGACCTCGATAATCGCAGAAGAGCCGGAATTCTTCTACATCCGACCTCGTTTCGGGGACCGTACGGCATCGGCGATCTCGGCCAAGAGGCATTTCGTTTCATTGATTGGCTCCATCAATCTGGTTGCTCCCTTTGGCAGGTTGCCAAAACGTGTTGATTTCTTCTCTTTGTTTGAAAATGATTTCAATCTGAAAATATCTGATTCTTGTTGCAGGTGCTACCACTTGTGCCTCCTGGCAGAAAGGCTAACGAAGAAGGTTCCCCTTACTCCGGCCAGGTTCTATTTTTTTATTTTATTTATTTGTTTTTGTCTCTTTTTGTTTTTGTTTTTAGGTGTAGAGGAGTTGACTGAGATTGAGGGTCAACTCTTACTTATTTATTTTTTTTAAGTAATGCTCTTGTGCTGAAAGCTTACCTGCTTTTCTTTTTTTCTTTTTTTTTTTTAGGATGCAAATTGTGGAAACACCTTGCTCATCTCACTGGAGGATCTTGTTAAGGATGGATTATTGGAAAAGCATGAGCTTCCAGAACCCATGTGAGATTTACTGCTATGTTTTTCACTCCCCTTTCTAGTGTTTCCTGTTTGCTTTTCTTGTTCTTATGGTTATATTCTTAAATGAACGCAGTCATGCTGAGCGGGTGAATTTTTCACTTGTTGCTGACCTTAAGGATCCCTTGTTAACTAAAGTAAGATATTCATCACTGCCATTCTTCCCTTTCATCTAATTAAAAATTGTTACATCATGTCTTTAACTTTGGTATAATGAACGCAGTACTTAATGTTTATTTTTCCTTTTATTTTAACCGGTTTTTATAGGCTGCAGAGAGGCTGATTTCAAGTGAAGGGGAACTCAAAACACAGCTTGAGAGTTTTCACAGGGACCCTAACATATCAAGTAAGAAACCCAGTTAGTTGCACTTCTAATTTTTACATCCCAACATGCCTATATGTTAGCTTGTAAAACATTTACTTTGACTTCAAGATGTTTGTCTGCAAACAAAATCTGATTTGAATAAACATGCTGTAAGATTAGTATCTCTTTGATATCTTGCTTTTCTTTTTTATATTTTATTATTTTTTTTTTGTTGAGATTCTTGATCCTGCTACATTATGCAGTTTCCTCTCTGCTAAGTACATTCTTCAATTCTCAACAAGGATTTTTCTAAAAAATATATAAGTATTAAAATTCTAGACTTGTTCAGTAAGAAGATGTTTAGTTGGGAGGATAGGGGTAATTGGCTTTGGCTTTGGCGTCAACATGTTCCGGAAAAGCACAAATTTTTGGCCTGGCTATGTCTTCGGGAGGCTCTTCCTACTGCTGCATTTCGTTTTAGAAGGGGCATTTCGCACACGGATAGCTGTCCACGATGTTTCTCAAGTCAGGAGTCGGTTTTACATTGTATTCGGGATTGTCCAAAAGCCCAACTTGTTTGGCAAGCTTTAGGGATCTCCGATCAACCAGTGGATTTGATGAGTTGGTTCTTACATAATAGCAAACAGCGCCCCTTTAGATTCTTTTCTGGTCTCTGGTGGATTTGGTGTTCGAGAAACAACGAGATCTTTCATCCTCACGAGCATTGGACCACAGACAAGGTGATTGGTATGGCTTTGTCCTTAGAAAAGGAGCTCCGAAATATTTTTGAGTTGCAACGACTATCTATCCCCTCAACCATTAGTGGCTCTTGGATTCCCCCCTCAGTGGGTACCTTTAAGATTAATTGTGATGCTAGCTATCCTGGCAGTGGTGCTCGAGTTGGTTTTGCTTGTGTTAGCAGAGATTGGAAGGGAAGGTGGCAACGAGGCTGTTTGGGAACAATTGAGAGTCGTAGCATTTTGCAAGGAGAGTTGTTTGCTATTTGGAGAGGCTTTCTTTTAGCATGGGACTCGGGACAAAGAGACATTATATGTGAGACAGACTGTGTGGAGGCTTTTACTATTGTCAATAATTTACAAGATTGCTCTGGGTTTACTGATCCTTTGGTGTTAAAAATCCGAGATATCATGTCTTGGAAATGGCGTGCTGATCTTCGGTTGATCTTGAGAGATGCAAATACAGTAGCAGACATCATGGCAAAGACTGCAATGAGGACTATTTCTCCCCAAGTGGAGCTTCCATTGCCTTGGAAGGAGTTTGAGAGTAGTATTCAGCGGGACTGCCTTTCTTAAGCAGTTTCTTGTTTTTTTCTCTTTCTTAGTTTTTGTTTATTTTCTTTTAAGTCACCAAAAAAAAAAGACTTGTGATGGATTTCTTTTCTCCAAAGCTCATGTAAGGACACTTGTCTTAGATATGCACAGTTGTCACACATATTCTATGATCCATTTTCAAGTCTTAGACATGGAAAACTTCAAAACTTTGTCAACTCTTTACGAAGTAGATCAGTGATGGGTGTTGTTATTGTTTCCAAGGCGAACAATGATTAAATTTTATCATACGTTTTTCTCTTGTAATGATGTGATCTCTTCTCCATGTTGTATAGGCTGGCTTGAAGATGCAGCTTATTTTGCTGCTATTGATGATAGTTTAAATACAATCAGCTGGTACAATTGGCCTGAACCTCTAAGAAACCGCCATCTTGCAGCTCTAGAAGAGATTTATCAACAAAAAAGACACTTCGTAAGATCATAATGAATGCTTTCCAGTACTTGTAGCCAGAAGTTGTTTTGCTGAGTCACTTATGCTTTTGCATGCAGATAAATGTGTTTATTGCTCAACAGTTCTTGTTCCAAAGGCAATGGCAGAAAGTTCGTAACTATGCAGAGAGTAGGGGAATTAGGATAATGGGAGACATGCCCATATATGTTGGTTACCATAGTGCAGATGTTTGGGCAAATAAGAACCAGTTTATACTGGTTAGTTTTCTCTAAAAAATCTGACTCTGAAGTTGTCTGATATACATTTTTTCACTCCATTTTTCACCTTGTGATCATAAAAAATCTCTACTTATCTGGCAGAACAGGAAAGGTTTTCCTCTTTTAGTTAGTGGAGTTCCACCCGATGCATTCAGTGAAACTGGTCAGCTGTGGGGCAGGTTTGATCTTAATCCCAGGATAAATATTTTGCCATAAATTTACTAGTTGAACCTTTTCCATCTTTTTTAATTTTTTCTCACGAACTTTTTGTTGTTATTGAAGTTATGTGGTAATTAACAACCATTCCCCATGATTATGTTATTTTTGTTCCTCTTCTCTTTCCATAACTCTTTAAACACCTATGACAATATCCTGATTGATTATTTTTATAAGCCTTTTTAAGAAAATTTCCCCATCTTCTCCACCGTTATATTGTAATATTGCTAACATGTCACAGTACATTGTAAGGCCTCCTATCTCATTCGGGTCTCTGATTTCTTATTTTTTAAAATTTTCATATTTTAATGAGAAGTCCTTTGTATGATTGGAATGCCATGGAGAAAGAAGGATACTCGTGGTGGATACGCCGCATACGCCGTGCACAGAATTTATATGATGAATTTAGGATCGATCACTTTAGAGGACTTGCTGGATTTTGGGCTGTTTCCTCTGGTGAGTCTACTCTAAGTTTATTTCAACATTTTACCTGGTGTGATGATTTTTTAACATGTGTATGCTCTATAATGTGCAGCAGCAAAGGTAGCTATGGTTGGAAAGTGGAAGGTCAGATCCTATTATTTTTTTCTATCTTTAATATGTTTGGTCAAACTATAATATGCTATGTATCATTTGAATGATAGGTAGGACCTGGGATATCCTTCTTTGATGCCATTTTCAGAGCAGTTGGAAGAATTAATATCACAGCAGAAGACTTGGTATATAATATCATAACAAATTCTTAAATGTTTCTATGTTATTTTATAATTTGTTGTGAGACGGATGTTGCTTGTCAATCATATATCAGTGAAATAAGTATATGAATCTTTCTAAGGCAAGCCCGTGTAACTTTTCTGGAGTTGTTATTTTATGACAGGGAGTTATCACAGAGGATGTAGTTCAACTAAGAAAATCCATTGGAGCACCTGGAATGGCAGTCCTCCAGTTTGGTAATTATTAATTGCTTATTTTGTTTACCATCGTTTCTTGTCCTGCAGTCCTGCTCTAAAGTAGTAATTCTAAGTCTCATTTCCTGAATAATTTTATCATCTATTTATTCTTCAGGGTTTGGAAGTGATGCTGCCAACCCACATTTGCCTCATAATCATGAGTGCAATCAAGTTGTATATACAGGGACTCACGATAATGACACAGTAAGAATTTCTTGTCTTACATTTCTTAACACAGCATGTCTCTCTTCATGGGAAGGAGACCTGGGTATACACTTTGAAATCTGTAAAAGCTTTGTTGAAGCAACTGATAATATAAGATTTGTGATATGGGCACCTATTTTTCTTTAAACTTTATGATAATGATAATGGTGTTTTACCCATTGTGATAGCTACATGATATTGACATATATCTAGTTCCAAATTATTGTATGTCTTCAAATATATTAGCAGTTAACATTAATAAACATTGATAAGAAAGTTCTTTCTGCTACAGATCCAAGGTTGGTGGGAAGCTTTGAAGCAAGGAGAAAAATCAAATGTGGGTGCTAAAGCCTGTGTGTAATAGTGAGATGCGAGTTTTTAATCAAGTCGGATGGGGTTCATCGCCTTTATTTCATGTTTCAGGTGATAAATTATCTCTCACTAAGTGAGCCAGATGACATTTCTTGGGCACTAATCAAGACAGCACTGGCTTCTGTTGCTCAAACAACAATAATACCTATGCAAGATGTTCTTGGACTGGGGAGTTCTGCCAGGATGAACATTCCTGCCACTCAGGTAAAAGTTTATTCCGAGTTTTCAGTTTGTTCCAGCAACTAAACTCTACGAAAAAGAGAACCATTTTAGCCTCAAAAAGATATAATAAAATTTATGAAATTGTTGATCTTATGACCAATGCAGTTTGGAAACTGGGGTTGGAGGATTGAAAGTTCTGTGAGCTTTGATAGCTTGGAGAGAGAAGCAGCTAGACTTAAAGAGATGCTTTCAATGTACGGCCGATGTTGAATGTTGAATCCTTTTCTGATAGTAAAGTAGAAGAGTTTGCTTGGACACTGCAGCATAGCAGTTGAGAAGTGGAAAATGCTAAACCCTTGATGTTTGTTCCTAAGTTGACAAGTACGGATGTGTTGATCAATGCAAGCCAAGTTCCTGATCAAGAAATTTGAGAATGTTGGATGCTTCTATCAAAATTTGTAATGTGATCTAGCAAGTTCCGGGTCCTTGGCTGTATGTTTTGGTTTGGTGATCTGATGCCATACCTTGAACCGTTTTGGGAAACTCAAAGCAGCAGCTACCGCATATCCACAAATGTCTGATGTCATCATGGTGTGGGGCAATTTTCTCAAATTATTGTATGTTTTTATTTTTTATTTTTTTAAATGACAAAGCCAAGCTCTTGCTCTTGCATTGTTTTGTGAATTAAACCATGTTCATAAAAAATAATAAAAAATGACATTTGTTATCAACACGAAGTCCATAGGAAATAACTGGCCTAACATTTTGAGAGTCCTACCTCTTTAATAATGTATAAATAAAACACATACAAGCAGCTATGGCATACCCACAAATTTCTGATGTCATCATGGTTTTATATGTTTTATACGTAATAAAAAAGTGTCTTTAAAATTTAAAGATAAATTCTATCATACTATTATTAGGCTAGTTATGCTTTATGATACAGAGTGTTGGGTAGTCAAAGGAGAACACGAACATAAGTTAAGTGTGACATAGATAAAGATGTTAAGATGGATGAATGGTTATACGCTATTGGATAAGATTATAGAATTGCGTCTCAAGTGATTTGGACATGTGAGAAGAAGACCGATATAGTACTCCAATCAAGAGGGTGGATGAGATGGAAGATGGACAATGAGTGAAAAGTAGAGGAAGATCTAAGAAGTCTATCTATAAGGTTGCGCAACCTATCAAGACATTGTATGCTGAGACAACATCAACCACAATGTAATCAATACTCAGTGTCTTTGATTTTGCACCCTTTTTGAAAAGTGTTATATAAAGAAATGTACTCAAGAGGTCGAATCGGCGTATCCCCCAGTCCGAAAAGGTTATCTGGGTATGCTTTAGATCCTTTTGTTCCAACCCAAGTTTGTCGAAAGCGAGTTTGAACAGAATATCTGTCGAGCTACCTTAGTCTATTTCTATGAAGGTTTGCGTTGGTGAGGATCATTGTTATCACCACGGGATCATCATGTCCAAGTGTTTATCCCTTGAGCGTCCTCTTTAGTAAATGAGATGATGGGCAAGTCGGAGAGTGCTGTCTTCCCTAACTTGGTAAACTTTTTTCAGATGCCTTTTTGTAATGATTTTGATCTTCCTCCTCTCGCAAATTCTCCATTAATCATATGTATGTGCTTTTCAGGAGTTTGAGGTGGATGTTCTTGTCGTCCCCTTTCTTCTTCTCTTTTTCTTTTTCTTGAGTCAGCTGACCTATCAGCAAAGTATCTATTTAGTCGACCTTCCCTAACTAACTTTTCTATGATATTCTTTAAATCGTAGCCGTCGTTAATAGAATGTCCATAAAATTTGTGATGTTCGCAATATTCTATCTAACTTTTTGTCTCCTTGTGTTTAATTGGACGAGGAGGTAGAAACTTTTTGATATGACATATTTCTCTAAAAAATTTTTGTCCTTTAATTTATTTTTTTGTATCTTTCTAAAATTGTTGGTCACTATTTTTTATGACATTAACAACTTATGTATTAGTGTATTATACCAAATTAGTGTAATATTCATGTATTACACTCCTCCCTTTATAATATCCAAAAAATTAGCCTTTCTCAAAAGTCAAAACAGAGACAGTGACTGACACCCACCAAAACGAGAAAATTCAGCCCCAACTCCGTCTAGGCCCTCTCCCCAGTCCCCCTCGCAACGATGTCGTCGTCGTCCTCCTCCTCCTCCTCTTCCGAATCGGAATCAGAACCTCCGACGGGCATATGCCTGATCCCCTCCCTACCTGATGACGTGGCACTGAACTGCCTAGCACGCATCCCTAGGCCCTACCACCCCGTCCTCTCCCTTGTCTCGAAGCCCATCCACTCCCTTTTCTCCTCCCCTCACTTTTACCACGCCCGCTTTCTTCTTAACTCCACCCAACACCACCTCTACCTCACGCTCCGCTCACGCGCCTCTACCCTCCTCTGGTTCACCCTCCATCGAACCCCGTCCCGCATCCTCCTCGTCCCGCTCCCCTCTCAACCCTCCCCCGCCATCGGCTCTGCCTACGCCGTTCTCGGTTCCACCATCTACGTCATCGGCGGCTCCATTAACGACGTTCCCTCCTCTCACATCTGGCTCCTCGACTGCCGCTTCCACCGATGGCGACGTGGACCCTCTATGCGCGTCGGCCGCGAGTTCGCCGCTGCGGGAGTCGTCGACGGAAAGATTTACGTCATTGGAGGCTGCGTCGCTGACAATTGGGCCAGGTCGGCCAACTGGGCGGAGGTTCTTGACCCCGCCTCCGAGAAATGGGAGCGCGTGGCGAGCCCCGCGGAGGTTCGGGAGAAGTGGATGCACGCAAGCGCCGTGGTGGACGGCAAGGTGTACGCCATGGCGGATCGCGGCGGCATCGCGTTAGATCCCAGATGCGGCGCTTGGGAGAGCGTGGGAACGGAGCTGGACCTCGGGTGGCGAGGGAGGGCGTGCGTGGTGGATGATATTCTTTATTGCTACGATTACTTGGGGAAGATTAAAGGGTTCGATGTGAAGAGTGGGGTATGGAAAGAGCTGAAGGGGTTGCATAAGGGGTTGCCTCGGTTTCTGTGTGGTGCTACCATGGCTGATTTGGGTGGGAAGTTGGTTGTGGTGTGGGAGTGTGGTGGTGGGAATGGGAAAGACATGGACATTTGGTGTGCTGAGATTCAAGTTAGCAAGAAGAATGTAGAACTGTGGGGTGAGGTTGATTGGTTCCAGAAGGTTCTTTCTGTTCCAAAAGGCTCTTCTATTGTGCACTGTTCTTCAGTTGCTTTGTGACACTTGATCCAACAAGTTCTTTTCCAGTTTGATCAGGTGGCATTTACAGCTCCATTGTTGTATGAATAAATGGGGTTTGCTCAAAATAGTAATGTGCATTTTACAACTGTATATTGTCTTGTGTATTTTAGCACTTTAATAGTTCAACATTCCCTTTGTTTGCGTTATGGATGCGGATGAGTAACTTGTAGATTGAAGGTTGTGTTTGTGATAAATCCATAGTGTATTCCACTATATATGGTACTTTTCTCCATTCTATTTTGTTCCCTTTACTGTTAGACAGTAATCCAAAGTTCCAAACATTTCTTAGAAAGTAACTGCTAATCCAAATTCTCAAACAATAGGAATTATATATTAACATTACCTAAAAAGTTTTAAAAAGAGTTTTGGTATGGCTAGTATGGATAATGAGTTAAGTATATATAATGTTAATTGAACACCAGTGTATGCCATGTAGAAGAGAATGAAATTAGGGTCACTTTACAACAAGAGCAGACGTATCTGAAGAAAGCGTACACAAAACTGATATAACCATATCATATTACAATGCACATGCTCTACGAGTGTTTATGCACATGCTCTACGAGTGTTTATAATGGAACGAAAAAATCAAAACTGTATATACTGAATACTTGCTGCTTGCAGTTCCTCTCAAATTATGTAACACTAATCGTGCATGAACATTAAATATGTGCCATGTTGGTGCCGCACTACATCAATTCTTTCCAAACACAAAGGAAAAGCATATTCTCCTGCACTAAATGAGGTTTGAAGAGAAATTATAACCAGCTTGAGCTAGCAATATCCATCTTCACTCTTTAGAAAGCCTAGGATTTGTTCCAGAGCCTGAGAAATACACAGCCTCAAGTCAGATAAGTGAAAGCGTTCCAATGGTAATTCTACTAATGTTTTCAATTGTATGTAATCAAGAGCAAACAATTAAGTTTAGGAATCAGAAGGTAATAAGGCAGAAAGTGACATGACCTCAATTGCAATAGCAGTTGGAGTCAAATCTGATACATCTTTTTGGCCCAGTTTTGCTGCTATATCTGCAAAATAACACAATAATCATATACAGATTTTCTAGGAAGCATACCATGAGATAGTTATGTTACTCTAGTGCTATATTCCCACATATTTAAGTAAGGTACTAGAGAAGAAGAAATAATATTATTGAGAACCATACTTTCCAAGGAGACCTTGGCATTGGCATTTGCATATGCTTGGCTTCGTTCTTCAAAAAGAGAAGACAAACGCATGAAAGTCTGCAAATTAAATCCAAAGTGTAAGTCAATATTGATCCCAATTGCTCCACTTTGTGATCAAATTCATATTGATTACTACCTTAGTGTATGCATCTCCTACTTCAGAATGTAGAAGTGGGCGAGAATTAGTTCCTACAGCTGTTATTCTCTGAGCCAATGCTTCTACAGGTACATCCAACCATATGCTAACCCCTTTGTGCATATATTTCCTAGCAATTCCACATACAATTAAGTATGAGTGAAGACTCAATAATCTCCATAAGAGTTCATCGTTAACATGAAGATTAAATTGGTATACCAATTAATAGGCCTCACAACAGCACCTCCGCCCGTGGATATAACATGTCTATGCGTCATTGACAACTTCCGCAACACCTCAGTCTGCAACCGTGAAAATAACCACAGAAAATGAATGGCTATATTGTGATGATAATAATAAAACAGCAAAAGAATCCCAAACATTGATATGATACAATAACAAGAGTCCTTATTATACAAAGGTAAGGAGATTTATATCGCATAAACTGAAGATATTTTTTAACTGACCTCTTTATCACGGAAAAAAGTCTCTCCATAGTGCTTGAATATATCAGCTACTGAAGTTCCATCAACCTCCTCCTCAATCAATGTATCGCTGGTCCCATGAAAAAAGATTGCTACAGAAAATGTTGAGATGGAACTATATACATATATTGTTCCCTTGAAATAATTTCTGATCTTAATTACAGTACCAACCTATCAAAAAACGAATAACAAAGCACTTGTGACAGAATCTTCCCTACAGTTGTCTTTCCAGATCCCATCATTCCTGCAATCTCAAAACCCAGAAATTGAAGAGGACCAGAGTAATTAACAATTATACTTGGCATCTATAGTAATTAATGTATACAACATAAGCACGAGTATTTGAACCAAAAGACTAACCAACAAGATATATACAGCGTCCACTTAAATACGGCTCCACCTCTTTGGATTTACTCTGAAATTTAAATGATTCAATCAAGTAAGATAATAATGGCATATCCATAACCACACCATAAGAAAGATGAAATGTGTCATACTTTTTTACCTTCAGAATCAACTCTTCACTGAGAGGAGTCTTAAAGCTTTCAGATTTCAATGTTGAAGCTACAAATTTGAAAAAATAAAAAAATAAATAATGAACACGAAAGTATGATTGCAATAAAAATTATATTAAAAAAGTCATTAATTAATTATCTTAGCAACCTGGAACTTTGTTATAAGAACATGCAATCTTCAAAGGGAGCTTTCTCTGTTGAATCTTCGTCGAAGGCACTGAAACAAAAACCCGAAGCTTCTTATGTTCCATAAAACCACAAGACACGTTAAGAGAACCACTTGGTACTGTTCTTCCACCCTTATCTGAATACACCATGGCTGGAAACTGTAACCTTTGAACAGCTTTAGATTCCATGGCTTCACTTCTACTGAAATGGTTTCAGTCGATATATCAGTGTTATTTTTTTTGGTAACTTATATCAGCGTTATTTATTATGCCGACAAAAATTAATTATATTTATCGAAGTGATAAATGAAAAAAATAAATACAAATGTAGAATAAAACGACAAAATTGCTAGTCGGGAGTGAGAGAATCCAGAATAAATCAAACAAATACATTTAAAAAAAAAAAACTCCGACACTCGATTCACACTGTTTCTATGATTTTGGCTTGAATTCGGTTCTCAATATGAATGTTGAAAACAAAATATATAGAAAATTAAAAAAAAAAAAACAGAGAGAATTTGAAATCTTAAAACTCTGACCTCGTACTTGTTACGTGGACAAAGGCTTTCACGGTTCGGAGGATTCGGGCGCCGAAAAAGAAGAAGGAAAATATTAATGTAATATGAATGAATTGGTGGAATTGGTGACGAAAAAGAATGTGGAAGAGAGATCAAATCATGGTTGTTTGAAAACAGAATAGTGTCATACATTATTATTATTATTATTATTATTATTATTATTATTATTATTATTGTGGTGGATGATTATTAGTGAGACTGTAGAAGAGGATTTAGAATTGGAATTGTTTCACAATCTTTCTGTCACTGCGAATTTTTTTGTCATTTATATTGTTTTTTTCTTATGAACAGAGATGGCAGTATCAAATGCATGACACACACCACCATACGCACTCATGCAATTATCGCTTCTTCTATTCACCAAAAAGTGAAAAGAAACGGTTGTCTGGTGAAGAATAAAAAGCTGGAGAGGCAAGTAAGGGCCAAAATATGAAAAAGTTGATAAGATTAAACCTTTTTTATTTTTTTGTTATTGAGATAAGATTAAACCTGACATGCGTATGATAGGTTGTTAATTAATAATATTCTTTTAATGATATTCTTAATTTATACATACACTTGGGATAATTATTTAAGCAATTAATTTTTACATACAAGCTTTTTAACTGTCCAAATTTTACAAGTTCTGAAATTCTATTAGCCCTAAAACACGCTTCTTATGGGACGTATCTTTCACGCGCTTTCTTAACAGATTTTTCAATCAATCAACGCGCGAATATTTTACTTCCTTCTTCGAAAGGATTTCATTTCCTTCTTCTGCGTTTTCTTGTCTTTTCTCTTCGATCTCTTTCGTGTGTTTCTCTCTGTATTTTCCGTCACCGTTTACGTAAGTTTCTCTCTGCTCTCTTTCTTCGTTTTTCTCCATTTCTATTGTTTCTGAAATCAAGCTCTAAATTCATTTTGAAGATAATGGATGATTCAACTTTAGATTGTTAGTTGAACCAGAGTGAAGTGGATTTTGAAATTGAATCCAATAAAGTTCCTGAGGTATGGTTTAATTCCAGTTAATAATTGAATCTGAATTTGAATCTAGTTAATAGTTTATGATTGTGTAGCTTAATAATCCGTGAACCTTGTCTGTTAAATTTGTTGTTCATTGTTTCTTGTTTGAATTGAATCTAACATATTAGTTCTGATGAATTTTCTGTATTTTATATCAGACGTTTGGGTATAAATAAGAAATATTTGGGTGTATTTTAAGAAAATTTGGGTGTATTTACAGTTTATAACTTTTCATCTGACTGAGGGTGAATTGTCTTATTCTTTTAGTTGAATTATTTTAGTTTCTGTTTAATAATGATTCATGAATCTGATTGTTGTTATTTTTTATGATGGTTTTATAGTTCTATTTGCATTCTATAGTTTATGCTTGTATTTAATATTGCGTATTTTTTGGGTGTATTTTGTAGCCACAGTGTTGTTGATGAGCAGTTTTTTCCCAAGGTTGAGATGACTTTTAACACCCTTGAAGATGCTGCAAAATTCTACAAGAATTATGCGAAGGCTGCAAGTTTTTCTACAAGAGTTCGCAGCACAAATAAGAAGAGAAACGTAATTAAGAATCAATTGATTACGTGTAGTAGAGAGGGAAAATGGAAGTTGAAAATATCTCCCACCGAGAAGACAAATCCCTCAGCTGGTTTAAATTGTCCTGCAAGAATTTATATACACATATTGAAGGACGATGGTGTTTGGATCATTTCGAAAGTCATGTTGCATCATTCACATTCTTGCTGTCCAAATCAAGCAGAGATGCTCAAACAGCACAGGAAACTAAGCATGTCTGTGCGTCGTACCATAGAGAATAACGAGAAAGCCGGTATCAGACCAAGCAAAACTTACCAATCATTTGTTGCAGCAGCCGGGGGTTACCGTGATTTAAATTTTATCGAAAAAGACGTGAGAAATTACATCACGAGAGAAGTGCGGAATATTTTGGAACTAGACGATGCAAAAGAATTTGGGAAATACTTATTAAGAATGAAAGAGAAGAATCAGAATTTCTTTTTCGAGCTCGAACTCGAGGACGATCAGTCGATTCAGCTTGCTTTTTGGTCGGATGCAAGGAGCAGAGCTGCCTGTGAGTATTTCGGAGATGTTATTTCATTCGACACCACCTATAATACAAACAGGTAATATGCTGTTCTGGTTTATGATGCTGAATTAATGTTGTTTTATGAATCTGCTGCAAAGGTGTATATTGGATATTTTTGGGTGTATATAGTCATTATTTGGGTGTATTTAATGATTTTAATTCTATTTTGTCGTAATCTGTTTCAGATATAATCTGGTTTGTGGTTCTTTTGTCAGGGTGAATCACCACGGTCAGTCAACACTTCTTGGATGCGCTTTGATGAAAAACGAAGATATTCAATCATTCATATGGTTATTTCAATGTTGGCTTCGTTGCATGGGAGGAAAGGCTCCGAAAGGAATTCTCACCGATCAATGCGCATCGATGCAAAGGGCTATCGAGGCTTGTATGCCCACAACAATTCACTGTTGGTGTATCTGGCACATCATGAAAAAGATTCTAGGCAAAATAAACGGCTTTAAGGGACACATAAAAATCGAACAAGAAAGGAGCCATGTTGTTTGAAACTCTCATACCAAAGAATCATTTGATAGGAATTGGAATGATTTTCTGTTGAAGTATGGTCTTGTGGACAACAAGTGGCTTTCAAGTAATGACGTTTAAAATCTTTAGCAGAGGTATAAATTACATTTTTTTTGGGTAGTCTGATTTGGGTGTATTTTGTGGTGCGGAAATTTACAACCACAAACTAACCGGCAAGTGCACCGGGTCGTACCAAGTAATACCTCAGGTGAGTGAGGGTCGATCCCACGAGGATTGATGGACTAAGCAACAATGGTTAAATGATTTACTTAGTTAGGCAAACAGAAAAGAGTGTTTCGGTATTCAAAAGCATTAAACAATAATTCAGAAATTCAGGAGGCAGGCAAGTAAATAAGTTGAAAATAATATATGGAGAAACAGTTAAGGCTTCAGAGATATCTATTTTTCGGATTGACTTTTCTTACTAACTATTTTAATCATGCAAGATTTAATTCATGGCAAACTATATATGACTAAGCCCTAATTCCTTAGACCTTCTTAGTCTACTCTAACTTTCATCAACCACCAATTCCTTGGTCACTTAATTCCAATTAGAGGGTGAAGTTCAATTCTAGTTTATATGCCACAGAAATCCTAATTACCCAAATATAAGAGGATTATATGTCACGTAACCCGTTAAGTCCAGATAATTAGAAATTTAGGAGAAATTATTTTCAAGCTGTTGTTCAAGTAAAGAGATTTTCCAAGTTATACAAGAACTCAATTAGAAAGAGGGTCATACTTCCGTTCCACCCAAATTCATAAAATAAAGAACGAAAATAATTCTTGAAATATAAATCAGTAAATGAATTAAAATAGAAAAATAATAGAATCAGTCCATACAATCGACAGAGCTCCTAACCTTAACAGTGGAGGTTTAGTTGCTCATGGTTCAGAGAAAATAAGGATTCTGATAAAATGTATTTTGGTTAAGGTGGAATAAATAGTTAACTAATTGGAATCCCTCCCTTTTATATCTAATCCTAATTAATTTAAAATCTATCTTCTAAAACTAAAATAATATCTTTTCCTATTTTAAAATAAAAGTTTAAATCAGAATTTAAAATCAGCGTTTTCTGCACTTCGCGCTTGTCACGCGTACGCGTCAGTCACGTGTACGCGTCGATGGTCTTCTTCGCGTGTCACGCGTACGCGTCAGGTATACGCACGCGTCGCTGAGCAACTTCGCTTTTTACACGTACGCGTCAGGTATGCGCACGCGTCGTTCTCGCTGGTCATCTCCTTTAATTCTTGTGCTGATTCCATTTGTGCAAGCTTCCTCTCCATTCTCTAAGCTATTCCTTACTTATATAGCCTTCTTCTCTTTTTCTACGGAAGCTCCATCAAATCCAACCAAATGCTACCTAAAATAAACAGAATTGCACAAGACTCAAAGTAGCATCTATAGTGGCTAAAAGATAATTAATTCTTGATTAAACTCAAAAATTTAATTGCAAATTCACTAGGAAAAGATAGGGAAGATGCTAAAGCATCACAACACCAAACTTGAATTGTTGCTTGTCCTCAAGCAACCAAACTAATATAGGCTTAGAATGTGAATTTGCATGAGAGTGAGAGTTTGATTAAGCTCGTGTCTCTTCTTATAGTGGGGTTTCCAACTGCAATCCTGAATAATTTTGGCATCTCACATCAGAGGGATGTCAGTGTCTTTCGGAATTAGAATCCGGATCATATTATGAGTTCTCTAATTTTTGTACTTCAATTTAATCCTTGAACACAGCAAATTTTCTTTGATTCTCTTTTCTTTTGTGCTTTACACCTTGAGCCTAGCCGTGACTTTAAATGTTTTGTCTCAAGCTTCACTTGACACAGAAACACCACAAGCACTTAACTGGGGAACTCTTTTGAAGTTCTGATTTTTCTTTCAGCTACTCCCAGATAGTGGTGCTCAAAGCCTTTGGCATACTCTGCTAATTGCGATTGATCTCGACTCTAAATGTTTTGTCTCAAGGATTACTTGACACAAGAACACCACAAGCATATGACTAGGGAAACAACTCTTTGAGCTTTTAATCATGTCTGACCTCCCTAGTCATTGATGCTCAGAGCCTTGGACCTTGCTTTTATATCCCTTTTTTTTATATTTTTTCTTTGCTGTTTCTTTTGCTTCAAGGATTAAACTTTTACTTATTGCAGAGACTTCATAATAGTTCTCTAAATTCCTGTTCCTTGTACATCAACATTCTTTGATTCAAATTCAAATATGCACTGTTCATGTCATGCATTCAGAGTCACAGAAAATACCACCACATTTAAGTGAATAAGACTACTCTTCAATATAAACTCAATTTCTCATGCAATACATCACTTATTTTTCTTTTTCTTTTTAGATTCAAGTTCAGTGAGCGGTACATGAGACAAATAACAGAATGAAACAAATTCTAAGAACTGAAAGTACTAAAGATCGTGCAGGCAATCAAAGTAACAGAAAACAGAAAACAACTAAATAAGAACGGAAGAGAAATAGAATGAAAGGAACTCAACCACCTCAGTTATGCTAGTGGCCATCTCATTCCTCCATGAAGAACATTCATCTCCCTTTGGTGCTATTAAAATAAGCAGAAAAGCCATAAGCGTAGCGACAACACCAAACTTAAAGGTTTGCTTGTCCTCAAGCAAAGAAAAACTGAAAACAAAAACAAATAGTATGATGAAAGAAGAATAAAAGGATAAAAGAACAAGAGAGAATTAGTATTGGGGGGTGGATGATTTGAAATCAGGCGCTGATTTGGTTTAATTGGGCGTCGCATGCGACGCGTACGCGTCTGGGACGCGTACGCGTGGGCGGCCAGAATGGGAAAATGACGCGCACGCATGATGGAGCTTGTGTGCCCAGCACAGCTCCAACCCCACACCATCACAACTCTCTGGCCATACACCCATTTACGCCGATTTGCAGCGTCACGCGTACGCATTAGGGACGCGCACGCGTGGGTGGCTAAAAGCGCAAACGACGCGCACGCGTGAGGTATGCGTATGCGTGGGCTTGTTTGTGCGGAAAACATAGTTCTAGCGCCACTCCTGCTCAACTCTTTGTTCGATTTTATTTTTCACGCACACACATCTGACGCGTACGCGTCAGCGACGCTTGCGCGTCGTGTGCCCCCTTTTTTTTCCCGAAGTGTTCGGTTCCTGTTCTAAAATAGCTGCATGATCAGAACATACTTAAAACGAAAGAAAACAGTAAAAACTCAATAAAAATCAAATAAATAAGAAAATTACTACTACGAAAAATAACTTAAGGATACGAAATTATCGGGTTGCCTCCCAACAAGTGCTTCTTTAATGTCACTAGCTTGACACTTGATTGTTAAATTTTCTTCCTCTTCTTCCAGTTGGTTAAAAGAAATGTCTCCAACGGGGGAGAGGTAAAAGTTAGTGCCCCCTGATATAAATTCCTCCGAACAAGCTTTCTTTTATTGTGATTAACTTGATTCACCTTGCTTGTTGGTGTAGAGGTTGGATTATTTTTTTCTGACCTTCTCTTTTTCATGGATATTTTCTTCTGTTTCTTGGTCACAATCCCCTTTTCAGTGCTTTCCTTGGTTTCCTTCACTTCTTTGATTTCAAAATTTGGGTGTTGTGTGATGGTTAGAGTGTACCCTTCATCAAGAACTTCTTGAATTGATGATTCAATAAACTCACTCTCTATGCCAGTCTCTACTTCATTGGAGTGTAGATTCCCATAATTATTTTCATCCCTTACAACCTTCTTTGTTTGTGCATCTTCCTCTTTTGTTTTTGCATCTTCCTCTTCTTCCATGTGTGAGGATGGACAGTTCTCTAATTCATTGGAGTATAAACTTCTTTGATTGATTTCCTCACTTTCTTCTATAGGATCTTGCATCATATCTCTTAGGAAGGAATTTGCTTGTTCCTCTTCCTGGGACTTGATAATCACCTGCACATATTTCTTTACATTTTTGACACTTGTATTTATATCATGTATGAATTCTTTCATGAGAAGCTCAAGATCTGATGGTACTTGAGATGAATAAGGAGATGGTGGCTCTTGATATGAATAAGAAGGAGATGATGATTCTTGATAAGAGTAAAAAGATGATGGTTCTTGGTATGAATAGGGAGATAGTGGCTCTTGATATGGGTAGAAAGATGATGGTTCTTGATATGGATAGAAAGGTGGTGGTTTTTGGTATGAATATGGAGATGGTGGTTCTTGATAGTTGGAACATTGAGTACTGAAGTTTCTTTGGTTTTGACTTTGCCAACCAAAATTTGGATAGTTCTCCCATTCATAATAATATGAATCACTCATTGGGTGTGAGTAGTAACCCATGTGATCTCTCTCCATTATTTTTCTTAGCACAAAACACCAAAAAGAATTAAACGCACCATGTGGTAAACATGAAGGCAAAGAAGAAAGAACATAAAGAAAATTTAAACTCAATAAATAAAATAACTAGGAAGAATAAAACAACTAAGGGGACACTGGTGCACTAATTATGAATCACACTTTTCACAACTAGTACCACTTACCAGCAAGTGCATTGGGTCGTCCAAGTAATACCTTACGTGAGTAAGGGTCGAATCCCACGGAGATTGTTGGTTTGAAGCAATCTATGGTTATCTTATAAATCTTAGTTAGGAAGTCAATTATATTGATCAGTTGAATTGCGAATAAACAAGAGAGCATGGATTAAAGGTTACTTGTTATGCAGTGATGGAGAATATGTTGGAGTTTTGGAGATGCTTTGTCTTCTGAATCTCTGCTTTCCTCTATCTTCTGATTCACGCATGCACGTCCTCCTATGGCAAGCTGTGTGTAGGTGGATCACCGTTGTCAATGGCTACCATCCATCCTTCCAGTGAAAAGGGTCCAGGTGCGTTGTCACCGCACGGCTAATCATCTGCAGGTTCTCAGTCGTACCGGAATAGGATTTACTATCCTTTTGAGTCTGTCACTACGCCCAGCACTCGCGAGTTTGAAGCTCGTCACAGCCATTCGATCATTGAATCCTACTCGGAATACCACAGACAAGGTTTAGACTTTCCGGATTCTCATGAATGCCGCCATCAATCTAGCTTATACCACGGAGATTCTGATTAAGGAATCTAAGAGATATTCATTCAATCTGATGTAGAACGGAAGTGATTGTCAGACACACGTTCATGGATTGAGGAAGGTGATGAGTGTCACTGATCATAACCTTCTCCATAGTTAGGCGCGAATGGATATCTTAGATAGGAACACGCATGTTTGAATGGAAAACAGAAATACTTGCATTATTTCATCGAGACACAGCAGAGCTCCTCACCCCCAACAATGGAGTTTAGAGACTCATGTTGTCAAAGAGTACAAAGTTCATATCTAAAAAATGTCATGAGATACAAAATTAGTCTCTAAAAGTTGTTTAAATACTAAACTAGTAGCCTAGGTTTACAGCAAATGAGTAAACTATAGCAGATGGTATAGAGATCCACTTCTGGGGCCCACTTGGTGTGTACTGGGGCTGAGATTTAAGTAATTCACGTGCATAAGGCCATTTTGGGCGTTCAACGCCAGGTTTGGATCCATTTTTGGCGTTGAACTCCAGCTTTTAATCCTTTTCTGGCGCTGGATGCCAGAATTGGGCAGAGAACTGGCGTTGAACGCCAGTTTACGTCATCTATCCTTGAGCAAAGTATGGACTATTATATATTTCTGGAAAGCCCTGGATGTCTACTCTCCAACGCAATTGGAAGCACGCCATTTCGAGTTCTGTAGCTCCAGAAAATTTACTTTGAGTGCAGGGAGGTCAGAATCCAACAGCATCAGCAGTCCTTTTTCAGCCTGAATCAGATTTTTGCTCAGCTCCTTCAATTTCAGCCAGAAAAATACCTGAAATTACAGAAAAATACCCAACTCATAGTAAAGTCCAGAAATATGAATTTTTCCTAAAAAATAATGAAAATAAACTAAAAACTAACTAAAACATACTAAAAATATATGAAATTAACTCCAAAAAGCGTATAAAATATCCGCTCATCACAACACCAAACTTAAACTGTTGCTTGTCCTCAAGAAACTAAACAAATAAAATAGAAGACTAATAGGTTGAGAAGCAATAATATCTCAGAGTTTTTGAGTGAAGCTCAGATTCTAATTAGATGAGCGGGACTAGCAGCTTTTTGCTTCCGAACAGTTTTGGCATCTCACTTTATCCATTGAAGCTCAGAGTGATTGGCATCTATAAGAACTTAGAATTCAGATAGTGTTATTGATTCTCCTATTTCAGTATGATAATTCTTGAACACAGCTATTTCATGAGTCTTGGCCGTGGCCCTAAGCACTTTGTTTTCCAGTATTACCCCTGGATACATAAATGCCACAGACACATAATTGGGTGAACCCTTTGGATTGTGACTCAGCTTTGCTAAAGTCCCCAATTAGAGGTGTCCAGAGTTCTTAATCACACTCTTCTTTCGGCTTTGGACCTTGACTTTAACCGCTCAGTCTCAAGTTTTCACTTGACACCTTCACACCACAAGCACATGGTTAGGGACAGCTTGGTTTAGCCGCTTAGGCCAGGATTTTATTCCCTTAGGCCCTCCAATCCACTGATGCTCAAAGCCTTGGGATCCTTTTTATTACCCTTGCCTTTTGGTTTTAAGGGCTATTGGCTTTTTCTGCTATTTTTTTTTGCTGCTTTTTCTTGCTTCAAGAATCATTTTTATGATTTTTCAGATTATCAATAACATGTCTCATGTTCATCATTTTTTCAAGAGCCAACATATTTAACAGTCTTAAGCAACAAATTCAAAAGACATATGCACTGTTCAAGCATTCATTCAGAAGACAGAAAGTATTGCCACCACATGTAACTAATTAGAATTTCTCTTATTAAAACTCGAAATTTTATTGCCTCTTATTCAAAAGATCTACTATTTTATTCATGTTTGCTGATGATGAGAAAAATAAACTATAGCTTAATTGGAGATAAGATCAAAATAGATACTAATTATTACTATATGACTCCTAAGGTGAACTTTTCTAATGACACTATCACAGATTTAAAGGAGAAATTGGAATTTAACAACCTTTATTCTGGGGGAACAAGGGTTCCTCTGATCCTTGGGGTGCTCGGTCCTGCAAGAGATAACTTCTGGCGCTTCAAGTCCCTTAAGTCACGCCCTTGCTCCTCTTGTTCTTTAAACATATAGGTAAGAATTTGACTGTGTTTCTTCTGTTCTTTTATTATTTGCTCCATAGCTTCCCGTATCTTGGTGATAGACGTCTCAAGATACTCCCAATATTCAGATTGAGGGATTTCTGGGAGGAATTCCTGCGTTTTCTTCTTGGTGGGATCCTTCTGCGCTTGTTGTTTTTCCATTGATGCCTTGGTGATTGGTTTCTCAACTGAGATGTACTCAGTTATTCCCATCCTTACTCCAGCATCCTTGCAGAGCAGCGATATCACGCTTGGATAAGCCAACCTGGCCTCCTTAGAATTTTTGTTAGCAATTTTGTAGAGTTCAGCTGAGATCAGCTGATGAACTTCCACTTCCTTTCCCATCATGATGCAATGGATCATCACTGCTCTTTTAACTGTGACTTCAGAACGGTTGCTAGTAGGCAACAGAGAATGCCCAATGAAGTCCAGCCATCCTCTGGGGAATGGTTTGAGATCTTCTCTCTTGAGTTGATTTGGGACACCCTTTGTGTTGGTGGTCCACCTGGCTCCAGGGATACATATGTCCTCTAGAATCTTATCCAGACCCTTGTCTGTTCTCATCATTCTCCTGTTGAAGGAATCTGGATTATCTTTCAGCTGAGGTAACTTTAAGATCTCTCTGATCTTGTCAGGGGTGGTATGAACAATCTTTCCTCTGACCATGGTCCGATATTCATAGAAGGCAGTTCCAGATAGTTTTTGCTTGTCAGTCTGCCACATATTAGCATAGAACTCCTGGATCATATTCCTTCCCACCTTCGTTTCAGGATTAGCTAGGACTTCCCAGTGCCTGATTCGAATTTGCTCCTGGATCTCCGGATATTCATCTTCTTTCAGATCGAATCTAACTTCCGGGATCACTGATCTCAGACCCATTATTTTGTTATAATGGTCTGAATGTTCTTTAGATAAGAACTTCCCTTGATTCCAAAGTGGTTTTGGAACGCTCTCTTTCTTGCCTCTTGGAGTGGGTTGTTTTCCTTTGGGGGCCATGATCTTAGTGATCGCGGATAAACACACCAAACTTAGAGGTTTGCTTGTCCTCAAGCAAAAGAAAAGAAAGGAGAGGGATAGAAGGAGAGCTAGGTGCAATTGTTGATGGGAGAGGAGGGAGGCCGAACTCAAATTTATAGGGGGGGAGGGTGGGTTTTCGAAAAAGAAGAGATAAAGATATGATAAAAAGATTTATTTGGAAAAGATAAGATAGAAGATATGATAAGAGAAGATATAGTTTAAAATTGAGAGGATATGAAAGATTTTTGAAAAAGATAGATTTAGATTTTGAAACAGATAAAGTGGAGGTTTTGAAAAAGATATGGATGAGTTGAAAAGATAGATTTGTAAAAAAATTTTGAAAAGAGTTGGATTGAATTTGCAAAGAGGCCTGGTGCTTATGGATTAAAATACATTTGATATTTTTAGGGTAGGGTTTTTAGAAATTATGGAATTTAGAAATCAAGGTTCTTAACATGTTTATGCAAGAAATCATGTATTGAAGTATGAAAATCAAGATTTAGAATGAAAAAATTGAATAAAAATGAGTTTTGTCTCCTCCCTGCCATCCTGGTGTTTGAACGCCCAAACACTGCCTGTTTTGGGCGTTCAGCACCCAATTGCTGCTCTCCTGGGCGTTCAACGCCCAGCTGCTGCCATTACTGGCGTTCAACACCCAGTGGGTTCCCATTTCTGGCGTTGAACGCCCAGATTGCTACCATTACTGGCGTTCAACGCCCAGTGGATGCCCATTTTGGGCGTTGAACGCCCAAAATACACTTTTACTGGCGTTTTCTTGCCAGTGAGCTCTTTTTCTCTGTTTTGTGTGCCGAGGTCTTCTGTAAATGATTCCTCCCCTTAGTGTCAGTGAACTTTATATAAACAAATAAAAATAAAAATAGGACAAAATGCTTAGAGGATTGTTGCCCCATGGCTGGGTTGCCTCCCAGCAAGCGCTTCTTTATTGTCTTTAGCTGGACCTTGCTGAGCTTTTAATCTAGCTTCAGCCTTGAGCATTCTTGCTCAATGTTGCCTTCAAGATAGTGCTTGATTCTCTGTCCATTGACAATGAACTTCTTATCAGAATCAATATCTTGAAGCTCCACATAACCATATGGTGATACACTTGTAATCACGTATGGTCCCCTCCACCGGGATTTCAGTTTCCCGGGGAATAGCCTGAGTCTAGAGTTAAACAACAGAACCTTCTGTCCTGGTTCAAAGATTCTAGATGATAGCTTTCTGTCATGCCATTTTTTTTTATTTCTCTTTATAAAGCTTGGCATTTTCGAAAGCTGTGAATCTGAATTCCTCTAGCTCATTTAGCTGGAGCAATCGTTTTTCTCCTGCTAATTTGGCATCAAAGTTTAGGAATCTGGTTGCCCAGTAGGCCTTATATTCCAGTTCCACGGGCAGGTGACATGCCTTACCATACACGAGTTGGTATGGAGAGGTCCCTATAGGGGTCTTGAATGCTGTTCTGTAAGCCCACAGAGCCTCATCCAAGCTCCGTGCCCAATCCTTTCTACGGGTACTTACTGTCCGTTCTAGGATTCTCTTTAATTCTCTGTTAGAGACTTCAGCTTGCCCATTAGTTTGTGCATGATATGGAGTGGCCACTTTATGGCGAATTCCATACCGAACCATGGCAGAGTAAAGTTGTTTATTGCAGAAGTGAGTGCCCCCATCACTAATTAGTACTCTAGGGATGCCAAACCTGCTAAAGATATGTTTTTGGAGGAACTTCAGCACTGTTTTAGTATCATTGTTGGGTGTGGCAATGGCCTCAACCCATTTTGATACATAGTCAACTGCCACCAAAATATAAGTGTTTGAGTATGATGGCGGAAAGGTCCCATGAAGTCAATTCCCCATACGTCAAACAACTCAATTTCCAAGATTCCTTGTTGAGGCATGGCGTAACCATGAGGCAGATTACCAGCTCTTTGGCAACTGTCACAGTTACGTACAAACTCTCGGGAATCTTTATAGAGCGTGGGCCAATAGAAGCCACATTGGAGGACCTTGGTGGCTGTTCGCTCACCTCCGAAATGGCCTCCATATTGAGATCCATGGCAATGCCACAGGATCCTCTGTGCTTCTTCTCTAGGCACACACCTACGGATTATTCCGTCTGCACATCTCTTAAAGAGATAAGGTTCATCCCACAAGTAGTACTTTGCATCAGTAATTAATTTCTTCTTTTGTATCCTGTTGTACTCCTTGGGTATGAACCTTGCAGCTTTATAGTTTACAATATTGGCAAACCATGGTGTTTCCTGAATGGCAAATAAATGCTCATCCGGAAAAGTCTCAGAGATCTCAAGAGAGGGGAGGGGCGTCCCTTCTAATGGCTCTATCTGGGACAGATGATCAGCTACTTGGTTCTCTGTTCCTTTTCTGTCTCTTATTTCTATATCAAACTCTTGCAGAAGCAACACCCATCTGATGAGCCTGGGTTTTGAATCCTGCTTTGTGAGTAGATATTTAAGAGCAGCATGATCAGTATACACAATCACTTTTGATCCTACTAAGTATGATCTGAACTTGTCAATGGCGTAAACCACTGCAAGTAATTCTTTTTCTGTGGTTGTGTAATTTTTCTGGGCATCATTTAAAATGTGACTAGCATAATAAATGACATGCAGAAGCTTGTCATGTCTCTGTCCCAATACTGCACCAATGGCATGATCACTGGCATCACACATTAGCTCAAATGGTAACGTCCAGTCTGGTGCAGAAATGACTGGTGCTGTGACCAGCTTAGCTTTCAGTTTCAGTGTTTCGAACGCCTGCAGGCACTCTGTGTCAAACACAAATGGCGTGTCCGCAGCTAGCAGATTGCTTAGAGGTTTTCCGATTTTTGAAAAATCCTTTATAAACCTCCTATAGAATCCTGCGTTCCCCAGAAAGCTTCTGATTGCCTTAACATTGGCAGGTGGTGGTAATTTTTCAATTACCTCTATTTTTGCTTGATCCACCTCTATTCCCTTGTTTGAGATTTTATGCCCAAGAACAATCCCTTCAGTCACCATGAAGTGACATTTTTCCCAGTTTAAAACTAGGTTGGTTTCTTGGCATCTTTTCAGAACAAGTTTTAGGTGATCAAGACAGGAGCTGAATGAGTCTCCATATACTGAGAAGTCATCCATGAAGACTTCCAAAAATTTTTCCACCATATCAGAGAAAATAGAGAGCATGCATCTCTGGAAGGTTGCAGGCGCATTACATAGCCCAAATGGCATCCTTCTATAAGCAAACACTCCAGATGGACATGTGAATGCTGTTTTCTCTTGATCCTGAGGATCTACTGCAATTTGGTTATAGCCTGAGTAGCCGTCCAAAAAGCAGTAATAATCATGACCTGCTAGTCTTTCTAGCATCTGGTCTATGAATGGTAAAGGAAAATGATCCTTTCTGGTGGCTGTATTGAGCCTTCTGTAGTCAATACACATGCGCCACCCTGTAACTGTTCTCGTAGGAACCAGTTCATTCTTTTCATTATGAATCACTGTCATGCCTCCCTTTTTTGGGACGACTTGGACAGGGCTCATCCAGGGGCTATCAGAAATAGGATAAATAATCCCAGCCTCTAGTAATTTGGTGACCTCTTTCTGCACCACTTCCTTCATGGCTGGATTTAGCCGCCTCTGTGGTTGAACCACTGGTTTGGAATTATCCTCCAATAGGATTTTGTGCATGCATCTAGCTGGGCTTATGCCCTTAAGGTCACATATGGACCACCCAAGAGCTGTCTTGTGTGTCCTTAGCACTTGAATAAGTACTTCCTCTTCCTGTGAATTTAAAGCAGAGCTTATGATCACTGGAAAAGTATCACCTTCTCCCAAAAATGCATATTTCAAGGATGGTGGTAATGGCTTGAGCTCGGGTTTATGAGGTTTTTCCTCTTCCAGAAGAAATTTCAGAGGCTCTTTCATGTCCTCTGAGTCCTCCAAATCAGGCTGAACATCTTTAAAGATATGTTCCAACTCTGATTCGAGACTCTCAGCCATGTTGATCTCTTCTACCAAAGAGTCAATAAGATCAACTTTCATGCAGTCTGTTGATGTGTCTGGATGCTGCATGGCTTTGACAGCGTTCAACTTGAACTCATCATCATTGACTCTCAGGGTTATTTCCCCCTGTTGGACGTTAATGAGGGATCGTCCAGTTGCTAGGAAGGGTCTTCCTAGAATGAGAGTAGCACTCTTGTGCTCCTCCATTTCCAGCACAACAAAGTCAGTGGGAAAGGCGAATGGCCCAACCCTGACAATCATGTCTTCAATCACGCCTGATGGGTATTTAGTGGAGCCATCAGCAAGTTGGAGACATATCCGGGTCGGTTTAACTTCGTCAGTTAAGCCAAGCTTTCTGATAGTGGATGTAGGTATTAAGTTGATGCTTGCCCCAAGATCGCATAAGGCTGTCTTGGTGCAATTACCTTCTAATATGCATGGTATCAGAAAACTCCCAGGGTCTTTAAGCTTTTCAGGAAAGCTCTTCAGAATGACTGCACTGCATTCTTCAGTGAGGAGAACTCTTTCTGTTTCTCTCCAATCCTTTTTATGACTCAAGATCTCTTTCATGAACTTGGCATAAGAAGGTATTTGCTCGAGTGCTTCTGCAAATGGAATCTTTATTTCAAGAGTCCTGAGATAATCTGCAAAGCGAGCAAATTGCTTATCATGTTCCTCTTTCCGGAGTTTTTGAGGATAAGGTATCTTGGCTTTATATTCCTCAACCGTAGTTGCTGCAGGTTTATTGCCTACAGAAGTGGTTGAAGAAGCCTTTTTAGAGGGGTTGTTATCAGCATTTGTGTGTGTCTGATCCCTCACTGGCAATTGAGTGCCAGAGTTAGAAACTGGAGTGACGTTAGACGCCAACTCCTTGTCTGTTCCTGGCGTCTGAACGCCAGAATTGTGCCCATTTTGGGCGTTCAGCGCCAGATCTTGCCCAGTTTGGGCGTTCAACGCCAGATCCTTGCCCATTTCTGGCGTTGAACGCCAGTTTTGCCTTGTTTCTGGCGTTGAACGCCAGTTTTGGGCATGGTCTGGGCGTTCAGCACCATCCTTCCACCAATTTTCTGGCGTTTTAGTGCCAGAATTATTTTTCCCTGGGCTCTTACTGTCCTCAGGTGAATTTCGGGTGGTTTGCTCATTCCTTAGCTTTTTGCTGCCTTGAGGTGGGGTATTTAATGTTTTCCCACTTCTTAATTGAACTGCTTGGTATTCTTCTGTTATTTGTCTTGACAGCTGCTGCTTTGTTTGCTTAAACTGTTCTTCCATATGTATATTAGCCATCCTTGTCTCTTGTAGTCTATCTTTGAATTCGGCTAATTGCTTTGTTAGGAAGTCCAATTGCTGATTGAATTCAGCAGCTTGTTTCACAGGACTGAGTTCAGCAGTTGCTGTTTTAACCTCTTCTTTCATGGAAGGGTCACTGCTTAGGTACAGATGCTGATTCCTGGAAACTGTATCAATGAGCTCTTGAGCCTCTTCAATTGTCTTTCTCATGTGGATAGATCCACCAGCTGAGTAATCTAGAGACATCTGAGCTCCTTCTGCAAGCCCATAGTAGAAGATGTCTAACTGAACCCACTCTGAAAACATTTCAGAGGGGCATTTTCTTAGCATCTCTCTGTATCTCTCCCAGGCATCATAAAGAGATTCATTATCTCCTTGTTTAAAGCCTTGGATGTCCAGCCTTAGCTGTGTCATCCGTTTTGGGGGAAAGTATTGATTCAGAAATTTTTCTGTCAGCTGTTTCCATGTCCTTATGCTGGCCTTATGTTGGTTATTTAACCACCTCTTAGCTTGATCTTTTACAGCAAATGGAAACAGTAATAGTCTGTAGACATCCTGATCTATTTCTTTATCATGTACTGTGTCAGCAATTTGTAAAAATTGTGCCAGAAACTCTGTAGGTTCTTCCTGTGGAAGACCGGAATACTGGCAACTTTGCTGCACCATGATAATGAGCTGAAGATTCAACTCAAAGCTACTGACTCCAATGGAGGGTATGCAGATACTACTCCCATATGAAGCAGTAGAGGGGTTAGAATATGACCCCAGAGTCCTCCTGGACTGTTCATTTCCGCTTAGGTCCATGATGGAGAAAGGGAGATGATGTAAAATAGAGAAAATATTTTTATTTATTTATTTATTAATTTATTTCGAAAATAAAATAAAAATAAATAAAAGTGGGTGAAGATTTTCGAAAAATTGAGGAGAGAGAAAGTGGTTAGGAAGTTTAAAAAAAATCTGAATTTTAAAAATTGATTTTCGAAAAAGATGCTTTAAAATAGAGAGAAAAGATATTTTTAAATTTTAAGAAGAGAGAGAAAAACAATAAGATAGCACAAGATTTAAAATTTTTAGATCTAATGCTCCTTGTTTTAGAAAATTTTTGGGGGGAAAACACCAAGGAACACCAAACTTAAAAATTTTAAGATCAAGACACAAGGAAAACTCAAGAACACTTTGAAGACTCACAAGAACACAAGAACACAAAGGAAGAACACCAAACTTAAAATTTTTTTAGAAAACCAAAATAAATTTTCGAAATATTTTTTTTTTGAAAAATCAACAAGAAAACACCAAACTTAAAGTTTGGCACAGGATTTAATAGAAAAAAATATTTTTGAAAAAGATTTTAAAAATATGATAGCCAATTACCATGAACATAAACACCACGTTCTAACTAATTGAGCTATAAATTTAAAGTGTTTTAACAAGGGATAAATAATAAAAGACTCTAAACCAAAAAAGAAAAATTTTTCCTAATCTAAGCAACAAAATAAACCGTTAGTTGTCCAAACACGAACAATCCCCGGCAACGGCGCCAAAAACTTGGTGCACTAATTATGAATCACACTTTTCACAACTAGTACCACTTACCAGCAAGTGCACTGGGTCGTCCAAGTAATACCTTACGTGAGTAAGGGTCGAATCCCACGAAGATTGTTGGTTTGAAGCAATCTATGGTTATCTTATAAATCTTAGTTAGGAAGTCAATTATATTGATCAGTTGAATTGCGAATAAACAAGAGAGCATGGATTAAAGGTTACTTGTTATGCAGTAATGGAGAATATGTTGGAGTTTTGGAGATGCTTTGTCTTCTGAATCTCTACTTTCCTCTATCTTCTGATTCACGCATGCACGTCCTCCTATGGCAAGCTGTGTGTAGGTGGATCACCGTTGTCAATGGCTACCATCCATCCTTCCAGTGAAAAGGGTCCAGGTGCGCTGTCACCGCACGGCTAATCATCTGCAGGTTCTCAGTCGTACCGGAATAGGATTTACTATCCTTTTGCGTCTGTCACTACGCCCAGCACTCGCGAGTTTGAAGCTCGTCACAGCCATTCGATCATTGAATCCTACTCGGAATACCACAAACAAGGTTTAGACTTTCCGGATTCTCATGAATGCCGCCATCAATCTAGCTTATACCACGGAGATTCTGATTAAGGAATCTAAGAGATATTCATTCAATCTGATGTAGAACGGAAGTGATTGTCAGACACACGTTCATGGATTGAGGAAGGTGATGAGTGTCACTGATCATAACCTTCTCCATAGTTAGGCGCGAATGGATATCTTAGATAGGAACACGCATGTTTGAATGGAAAACAGAAATACTTGCATTATTTCATTGAGACACAGCAGAGCTCCTCACCCCCAACAATGGAGTTTAGAGACTCATGCCGTCAAAGAGTACAAAGTTCAGATCTAAAAATGTCATGAGATATAAAATTAGTCTCTAAAAATTGTTTAAATACTAAACTAGTAGCCTAGGTTTACAGCAAATGAGTAAACTATAGCAGATGGTATAGAGATCCACTTCTGGGGCCCACTTGGTGTGTGCTGGGGCTGAGATTTAAGTAATTCACGTGCATAAGGCCATTTTGGGCGTTCAACGCCAGGTTTGGATCCATTTCTGGCGTTGAACTCCAGCTTTTAATCCTTTTCTGGCGCCGGACGCCAGAATTGGGCAGAGAACTGGCATTGAACGCCAGTTTACGTCGTCTATCCTTGAGCAAAGTATGGACTATTATATATTGCTGGAAAGCCCTGGATGTCTACTTTCCAACGCAATTGGAAGCACGCCATTTCGAGTTCTGTAGCTCCAGAAAATCCACTTTGAGTTCAGGGAGGTCAGAATCCAACAGCATCAGCAGTCCTTTTTCAGCCTGAATTAGATTTTTGCTCAGCTCCTTCAATTTCAGCCAGAAAAATACCTGAAATTACAGAAAAACACACAACTCATAGTAAAGTCCAGAAATATGAATTTTTCCTAAAAACTATTGAAAATAAACTAAAAACTAACTAAAACATACTAAAAACTATATGAAATTAACTCCAAAAAGCGTATAAAATATCCGCTCATCAGACACCAAACTTAATTTCAGAAATTAAGAGAAAAGAAAAAAATAATGGTTTAATTGAATAAATCTAAATAATTTTTTTTTAAATTTAAAGAAATAAGTTAAATGAAATTAAAGCAAAAACTCCTAATCTAAGAAATCAAACAACCAGTAGTTGTCAATCACAATCAATCTCCGGCAATGGCGCCAAAAACTTGGTGCAAAAATTTACAACCACAAACTAACCGGCAAGTGCATTGGGTCGTACCAAGTAATACCTCAGGTGAGTGAGGGTCGATCCCACGAGGATTGATGGACTAAGCAACAATGGTTAAATGATTTACTTAGTTAGGAAAACAGAAAAGAGTTCTTTGGTATTCAAAAGCATTAAACAATAATTCAGAAATTCAGAAGGCAGGCAAGTAAATAAGTTGAAAATAATATATGGAGAAACAGTTAAGGCTTCAGAGATATCTATTTTCCGGATTGACTTTTCTTACTAACTATTTTAATCATGCAAGATTTAATTCATGGCAAACTATATATGACTAAGTCCTAATTCCTTAGACCTTCTTAGTCTACTCTAACTTTCATCAACCGCCAATTCCTTGGTCACTTAATTCTAATTAGAGGGTGAAGTCCAATTCTAGTTTATATGCCACAGAAATCCTAATTACTCAAATATAAGAGGATTATATGTCACGTATCTCGTTAAGTCCAGATAATTAGAAATTTAGGAGAAATTGTTTTCAAGCTGTTGTTCAAGTAAAGAGCTTTTTTCCAAGTTATACAAGAACTCAATTAGAAAGAGGGTCATACTTCCGTTCCACCCAAATTCATAAAATAAAGAACGAAAATAATTATTGAAATATAAATCAGTACCTGAATTAAAATAGGAAAATAATAGAATCAATCCATACAATCGACAGAGCTCCTAATCTTAACAGTGGAGGTTTAGTTGCTCATGGTTCAGAGAAAATAAGGATTCAGAAAAAATGTATTTTGGTTGAGGTGGAATGAATAGTTAACTAATTGGAATCCCCCCTTTATATATAATCCTAATTAATTTAAAATTTATCTTCTAAAACTAAAATAATATATTTTCCTATTTTAAAATAAAAGTTTAAATCAAAATTTAAAATCAGCGTTTTCTGCACTTCGCACTTGTCACGCGTACGCGTCAGTCACGCGTACGCTTCGATGGTCTTCTTCGCGTGTCACGCGTACGCGTCAGGTATGCGCACGCGTCGCTGAGCAACTTCGCTTTTTACACGTACGCGTCAGGTACGCGCACGCGTCGCCATGGAAAGCTCCAAATCACGCGTACGTGTCAGGTATGCGCACGCGTCGTTCTCGCTGGTCGTCTCCTTTAATTCTTGTGCTGATTCCATTTGTGCAAGCTTCCTCTCCATTCTCTAAGCTATTCCTGACTTATATAGCCTTCTTCTCTTTTTCTGCAGAAGCTCCATCAAATCCAACCAAATTCTACCTAAAATAAACAGAATTGCACAAGACTCAAAGTAGCATCCATAATGGCTAAAAGATAATTAATTCTTGATTAAACTCAAAAATTTAATTGCAAATTCACTAGAAAAAGATAGGAAAGATGCTCACACATCATTTTGCAGATCTATACGAAGACCGTCATATATGGATTCCAATTTATCTGGATCACCACTTCTGGGTTGGGATGAGAAGCACACAAAGGAGCGAGAGCATGCATGCATTTTTCAACAAGTTCATTATCCAGAACAGCTCACTTATCCAATTTCCTCGCAAGCAGGGAACAAAGAGAGAGAGAATCGAATGCTGTATATTTTCACACCGTCATACCGTGTGCAACAAAATCCTCCAAAGAAGCCTAATTTCAACATGTGTATACTCACCAAAAGTTCAGGGAAGTCCAAGCTCAATTCAGAGGGAAGGTGAATTGCATCACAAGATTAACGAACTCTGCTCTAGGCTATTCAATGTATGAAGTTGCTGAATAAGTTTCTAGCTCAACATTCAACAAGTTTGTAGTTACGTACGACTTGATAGCAGCCCAAGTGAAATGCCAGTACTTATTATTCGAGTCAAGAGAGATATTGTGCCGTCACTCCCTAAGCGTGTTGAGCTTTGAACGAGTAACTAAAGTGTCACCGAGATACATATTAGAACGATGGAGCAAGAACATAAAGAGGAGACACACACATCAAGAGCAGCCACGACGAGCCATTGTTGCCACCAAGAAGCAACAGGTTTGATGAATTGGTGTTTCATTTGCAAAATATATGTGAATTTGCATCAGAATCCGAGGAGCTCACCACCATTCTGCACCGTGCCTACGATAACGTCGTGATTGAGATGGAAGAACTAAAAGCCAAAAGGAATGGAACATGTTCATTATCTCACGAAGATGCTAACTTGGAATCCGTTAACGAGCTTCAAAGCCCTCCAAGGGTTCGAACAAGAGGACGTCCAAAAAATAAGTTAGGTTCAAAGTTGGATAAACAGATTGCAAATGCCTCAAAGAAGAAGAAAACAAAAGCTGTAAGCGAGGTAAAAGTGATGTTCTTTAAATAGGTGGTATTTGAGTTTAATTCTTTTGTTAATAGTTTTGGTAATATGACTTTATTTTTTGCAGTTAAACCTTTTTTATGCTGCATCAGTGGTGCAACCAAATTCTAGCAAATATCACGGACACGTTATGAATTATTAGTTCAGGGATCTAGTAGTAGGGGATAGGTTTTTGGGTGTATAGTGACAGTATTTCGGTGTAGTACTCTATTTTTTGGGTGTATTTCTGAATTCTCTTATGTTTGACATTTTCCTTTTTTTTATATTTTTCATATTCTGCTGTTTATGTTAGAGATTAGTGTTTTGTTTATATTTGTTTGTTTTAAATTTACTATATATATATATACATTCAAATCCTAAAGAGGTTAACAATTCAAATTTCTGATTTCCCATACCTCTTTTTTAGTTTTTCAATTGAAATATGTGAGGACTCATTTTGGGTGTATATCGGTTATATTTGGGTGTATTATTAAAGTAATTGGGCGTATCAGTATGTTTGGTGTTGTTATCCTTCATTTTTTTTTGAACTTGTAATTTACAGCTTTTGAATACAGTACAGACAGTTTATTTATGCAAAAAAAATTTATAATAAAACTGGATTAAATATTCACAAAATTTACACGAAGTGTTCAAACTATTCCAAGACTACATAACACTGAAATTAATTACCGTAATATCATATGAATCTATTTGACAATATGGACTCAACAATACTGCAGATGGCTTGGACAATTTCACTGCTTCACTTCCCCTAATGGTTGTATCTCCGTCTTGATTCATTTCATGAAACAGAATCCAGGAAGCAAATTCTACTCTAAAGTGGTCCATCTCCGCCTACAGTTTAAAAGAATATTCTTTTAATTAACTCTGTTAAATTGGTAAACTAATAGAGAATTATATAGTTTTAAATATAATTACCTGAGTCCAATTGTCCCACTCATACTTTCCTCTTTTAATATTTTGAGACTAGATTATTTCAAGTCATTTCATTATATAAACAGCACAATCATAGCTAAAAACCAAAAATAAATTAGCAAAATAAAACAGGACAGCAAGAGAAAATACAATTTTCAGAGTGAAAGATTTATACCTTATTTTTTGGCCTAAAATGTCAATGTATGGCGGTTCAATTTCACGATCATTCTTCTTGAGAGGTGCCCTCGGCATATACCCTCATTCTGGAAATGACATACCCCTAAAAACAAAAAACAAAGGATCACAAAATACACCTTATTTTGAACAGAAATACACCAAATATTAAAATACAAAAAACATAATCAACTTACAACAAATTTATTTAGCTTCATTCTGGGTTCGGAGGGACATGTCTTGTGATATGAGTCAAGGACAAAAAATTTTTTCTTCCTAACATTAGCCACCTATAACCACCAATGCTCCGAATAGCAAACAGGTGTAAATATCTGAAGCATGTCCACATTGAACGGTATTTTAGTTTAATTGGCACATAACCAAAGAATTGTGATAAGAAGTTTTAGAAACAAAAATTTACATATGGATGTGATGCTAATTTTTTCAGGTCCAAAAAGGGTATGAATATTTGGTAGTCTTCAATCATAAATGGCTTTTCTTATTTTGGCTGTAGGAATTTCCCACCTGCACGATTCCCAATAACCATGTTCTACAGAATTTGTGAAACACCATAAGAAATATTTAATACACCCAAAAGATTACACAAATACACCCAAATTTAATTACAATACACCTTACCACAATATTAGGGGGGAGACAGTAAATTTAAATTTCTTCTTCAAATCTTTGAATATTTTGTTGGTTCAGGATTAGGCACATAGCATTAACAAACTAGAAAAATAAAAAATCTGAATTAATTACATCAATCAACATTACAGTCACATGTCATAATAAAATCATTAATCATATTCTAATATTACCTCAGATTCAATATATGAACTAGCTTTTAGAGAGGCAAAGTGGACTTTTGACAATAGAATTGGTTCTAGGGTATTGAGGGTGCACACTGGATCATACTCATTAGTACTTCCATCTGCGTATGTCTTTACACATGTGGCCCACAAGTAGCACTTTTCTCTCATGTCACCTGACATTTCCTTGCTCGTTGCAGGAGTTTCAAAGTTTTCAAAAATTTGGCCCGAAGGCTGCTTTTCAATCAGGGGACTTTTACTCTCTGCAAAATTCATTGCTGCCTTTACCCCATTGTTTGCAATTTTTTCCACCAGCTCCTCTAATTGTTCGATTAGTATTGGTGTTTTAGGACTTTTTCCTTTCTGAGATCCTGGTTGCCCCTCTTGGGTCAATATTTCTTCTTGACTTGAATAAGTGAAGTCAAGGCTGAATGATGGCATTAAAAATTCTTTAGGTACGTAGGATGCTGTGTTGGCCATCATCATCAGTGCAGCAGTGGCTTCAGGGGCTAGATTACTGCGTGTTGACATATAAGATACTATAAGAATAAGAATAGATGAATGATATTTAAAGAGAGTTATATTGTGCTGAACTTACACTTTAGACGGAGCCGGTGGCACTGTGGGTGTGCTTTCATCAAGTTTCTGGGGTTGTGGAGTGCTGCAGCGTTAGAGAAAACGAATCAAATTACAAAAAAAACCAGTAATAGCTCAATTCTGAAGATATACACCTAAATAAGAAAACAATACACCTAAATAATAACTAAATACACCCGAATGTTATTCCTCACCTTTTAGTTCCTTCTTCACTAATTTTCTTGCTCGGGGACTTTGGGGGGTTGGTTCAATTTGTGGCACAGGGCTTGGTGTTGTTGTCTGGGACAGAGGCATGTGTACTTGAATTGGAACTCTAAACAAGACAAAAATAAAAAGTTAAGAAACTCTCTTAAAATAGATGATTAGAAGGTTGAAAATTAGTTGTAAAACTCACATATCAAGCGGTTCAGATTCCGAATGTGTCTCCATCCGAACAACAATCATCTTCTGTTGAGCTGGGTCACTGACCGATTCTTCTTCCAGACTCAACCTGAAATCCACCCAAATAATGTCAAAATACAGCTGAAGAATTGAAAAGACACACAGGCTCTGTTTTTTGAGAACTTATTTAGTTGCAGATTTTTCTTTTTTTCCTGTCTTTTTTTCTTGAATAAAACATTAAAGGACTTTTTTTTCTAAAAAAAATATATACAGAATTAGAAGCAAATGGTAAAAAAAGAATTAAGCAACCGGTATCAGAAACAGAAATTACATGCTATCCGCGGGTTTGTTTACGCTGCTTTGATCTGTTTGTCCTTGAAACAAAGGATCACTCTCACTTCCTAAGTTCACATCCGGCATTCTAAGCATAGAATAAACATCATTCAGTAAAAATACTATTTAGTTAAACCAGGATATCAACATTCTATCAAATAAAGGATCTTACATTTCTGTTGAGTCATAGTGGCTTTTCGTTGATGGGATCGCAGCTTTCTTCATCTGGGAAGGCAAGAACAATTATCAGCAACCAAAACACCTTAAAAAGGGTAATATACACCCAAATTCAACATACCCTTGTGCAGCAGCCTTTTCATTGGTTTTCTTCTTTTTTATTCTCTTAAGAATTCTTGTATTACTTCAGTTCTAATATCAGTTCTGACAGTACATTCAAAAGAACATGTTAACAAAATATAATTTTGATTATAAAGGGTAAGATAGCTTTACAAAGTATCTTACACATCATATGATTGAATTTGTTCTTCAGAAGACGAATCCTCAACTATCTGCTTTCTTTTTTTGGATTGCGTCCTAAAAATAAAAAAATTATGAATCAGACAAACACAACAAAATTGATGATAAAATACTCTCAGAAGCAGTGCATACTTTTTGGCGGGAGTCTGAAATTTTTTCTTTGATTTTGTTTTCTAATTGGTGACGATTCTTTACTTCTGAAATTAAAAGAAACACTCTATTAATACATCAAATTTTGATAATAAACAGAAAAGAAAGCGATGATAATTTCAAAATCTTACTCATCATTGGATTCACTTTCACTTTCTGAAGTGGAATCCTCCAAAATCTGCTTCCTTTTCTGGATTCAATTCTAGAAGGCAAACAATCATTAGCAAAAAACACCCTAAAAATGACAAAATACACCCAAAAATATTATTACTTTTTGGCTGTCCTGGTGAGTTGTTTCCTTCTTAGTTCCTTTGAGTCTTCTTCAGACTCAGACTCAGAGGAATAATCAAGTTCACTCTTCGATGGATCACTCTCGGATGAACTTGCCTTCTTCTTTTTTGTTTTTTTGTTTTTTTCTTTCTTTTCTTTTTCTTTCATTTCCTTCAATTTCTTTTTTGTTTCCGCCTTCTTGACAATGCCCTGAAATAGTAGAAACGTTAGTTTACACTGTCTAAATAAATAAAATACACCCAAATTAGAGAAGATATTTCTGTTCAGTTACCATATGACCATCTATCTTCGCTCTCATTCTTGCAACCAGCAGCTCTCTATTCCAGTTGCTAACTCATGGTAGTCCAGGGATTGCTTCTCCCTTTTTGTCTGCGTGTTTTGTTAGATGGAAATACACTATCATCAAGGCATAGAGGCAGCCATCAATCAATTTTTTCTTTTTCAGACGGTACTTGGTTATGCCTTTGATGATGAAATTGAGCACATGGGCACCCCAGTTGCCCTCCATTATTTTGTCCATCTGAAAAATTGGAGCTAGGTGCACAGGAGATACTTGTTTATCGTAGTTGGCAACAAGAACACCATCTGAATATAGAGGATAAAAATCCTCTTGAACATCAGGCGATCGTGGTCATTGTCAACACCGATATTCATCATCTCATCAGTCAGATTCTTTAATGTCTTTCTCTGGGACCTTCTAAAAATCAGTTTGTTCTCCTCAGAAAGTTCCTTATAACTCACTTTATCGGGAAATAGATCTCCTATAAAAAAATAATTTAAACTCTAAATCACTTGAAATACACCCAAATATCACTCATATACACCTAAATTTTTTACTTGATTACATGATATCAGAATAAGATATTACAAAGAATATATTACAGAGAATGCAAGTATAGAGGTTTTCTGTAATCAGTTACCTGATGCATTGAGGCCAAGGGCAGCCCCTATTATTTTGGGTTTAACTTTAAACGAACCATAGCCTGTGTCAAGTTTGTTTTTGTCCAAATTAAAGGAGTTAGCCAACTCCTTTAACAGTTTGTGTGGTATATTCATTGGTGGGATGTGCATGAGGCCACCAAATCCTAATTCGCGAACGATGGCTTTCTTTGGCTCGCTCATCTTTTCAAATTTTTTACTCAATAGTCTCGTGGCACATTTCAAGTCTTTGGTTTGCTGTAAACAAAGCAAAATGAGGGTTACTTAAATAACATATATTTACATTAGGAATAATTGAATTATTCTAAGATATGTGCTTACATTGTATTTTTTTTCACCTTGGCTCTTGGTTGTCATTTTTACTGTAAAGAATAAGAAATACTGTCAATAGATAAAAATACCAGGCAAGTAATAGACATATACATCCAAATACCAGCCACATACACCCAAATTCAAGCCTCATACACCCAAATCCAGTCCTATACACATTTATTATTTTTTTCGATTACACAAAATTAAATGAGTTCAAAATAATATTCAACTCAACCAAACATGCATACAATAACACTACAAGGTCAAGCACAAGTACAACAGCACCAGTTACACTTCAATACTCTTAATATATCCACATGTCACAGGCAGGATCCTCGTGTGGGTTATGCTATTTTGAATCTTGAATTGTTTAGTGATTATGATTTGGTTATGTAAGACTTATATATTTAACTATATACTCTAGTTATCAACTTGATATATATATATATCAGTCTCATACACCTCTAGTTTTTTGGATTACATGACATTATATGAGTTCAGAATGCTGTTTAAGTTCAAAATGCCACTAGAAGCACCAGTCACATTCAAATTCCGACATATACACCAAAAAATTGGCCATATACACCCAAAAATGATTTAACTTGAAATAAAATACAGAGTTTATATGTATACAAACTCACTTCAAAAACATGCAAACATGCACAAAAACAGATGAAAAGACACGTTAAACCATTCACTAGAAGTACGTAAAATAGCGTAAACGACTTGAACAATTTCATTAGAACAGTAATATCAAATATAAACCAAGAATAATGGAACAGAGAGAGAAATACGATGATATAATGCTTCGCATTTGAAATCTGAAACTGAAATATAAAAAACCTAATAGAATAGTGAAACAGTACCTTGAATAATGTTTCTTCTTTCATTTTAGTATTTGTTAATTTAAGAAATTAACTAAATTAATTAGTGATGACAAATATTATTTTATTGGAAAAAATAAATAATTAAATGTTGATTATTTATAATTATACTTTACTGATCATTTAGAATTAAATGTTGCAGGCCAAAAACTTATTATAACAATAGCCCAAGTGGATGGAAGACAAGAAACAAGACTGATGGGCTAAAATGCAAATAAAGCCAAAAAGAAACAAAGAATAAAAACAGGCTGAACTTGAGTAGAACCAACCCAAGCCCGATTTGATACTCAGCAAGCAATTCTCTCTCATTTACTTTCACAAAATCAATGTACACTTTTCCTGCCTTGGTCAGAACTCAAAGAAAGAGAGAGAGTGCTTCTTTCCTAAGCTATTCATAGAAGAAGAAAGCAAGAGAAGGTTAAGCAAGAAAGGTTGAGGTCTAATCAACCATATCAAACCAAATCAAGCTAAGGCAAAGGTTAAAGGTAACCCATTTCCTAATGCATGCATACTGATTTCTTCTCTTCTTTCCAACTCTCTGCTCAGTCCGAAATGGGATACAAGGGAAAGTTGATTTCTGTTACAATCTGCTGTACATCTATGGTCATGAATAAGTCTTGGGGACCAAGTAGCTTTTCAATGGTTCAGATCTGATTTACCATTGAAAGATCTTTTTGTGTTTGTTGTCCTGAGGCTTTCGGTCAACAAAAGGGAATTTAGAACCAAAGTTTCTAGTTTGGGGATTAACTGGAAAAGTGAGATGGTGGGTTAGTAAAGCATAGTGCTCAAGAAGTTAACTTAGGAAGAAGAACCCAGCAACATGCAAGGAGATAAAAGAAGACTTTCTGTTCATTCAGAAGCAAGGAGAGATAACCCAGTGTTTTGAGGTTTTGTTCTGTGAAGAAGTTCTCTAAAAAAGTTCCTCTACTTGGACAGTGCTTTCTTTCAAAGAAGCATTCTGCCAAAGATAAAGAACTGAATCAGAGACATGCAAATCTGGTTTATCACATAGCAAAGAGGTTGTTGATGAAGTCAATCTCCTTCATGTTATTGCATATTATATTTTTTCTTTTCAATGTTTATCTTTCTGTAATTTCTTGAGTGAAAAGGCATATTGAGTGAGTTCAAGTAAAAGCCAATGATTGAATGAGAATGAGTGATACACTTGAGAGATAAGCCTAGAGTTATTTTCAGAT
Source organism: Arachis hypogaea (assembly GCF_003086295.3). NCBI lineage: Eukaryota > Viridiplantae > Streptophyta > Magnoliopsida > Fabales > Fabaceae > Arachis > Arachis hypogaea. The sequence goes on from NC_092055.1 coordinate 106,727,220, forward strand.
TTCTTTAGGTAAGTCCATGTCTTGTATCTTGTACCTGTGATGTATCCCTTTCTTAGTTGGGTTAGCACTAAGAGTGAAGAGTTAGGTATTAGCATAGCCAATGTCAAGTTAGGTTAGAACTTGAGTGTGAAAGGATTGTGTTAATCCTGTGGAATTAGTGTATGTAATACTTTTAACTATAGTGGAAATTCCTCCATTGTTATGGAGGAGACTGGACGTAGGTTGCATAGCACAAGGCAACCGAACTAGGATACATGATGGTGTTAGCTATTCTCTTCTCTTCTCTATCTTATTTTCTGAAATTCATGAGACAAAATAAAATTGTCTCATAAATTTTCACTGCTTAGTTCAAACAGTTTCAGACAGTAAGTTTGTTTTAAAAGGGTTAACTCATTAAGTTAAAAGAAGGTCATAGATTTAACCCCCCTTCTCTAAGCCTTCTACAACCTTCAATTGGTATCAAGAGCTAAGGTCTCAAGAATCAAGCTTCACCACTTGGAGCAAAGATCCAATGGCGAACAACTTGGGCACAACCACAGTTGCCTACACCCTCACTGAAGGCCAGTCAAACAACCGACCTCATTTCTTCAACGGAAAGAACTATGCCTACTGGAAAGAAAGGATGAGGATCTTCATCCAATCCATTAACTACAACATTTGGAAGATTGTTGTAAGCGGTCCCAATCCCAAGATCCCAACAAAAACAAGTGCTGATGGAGTGGTGACTCTAAAAGAAGAAGCTTAGTGGAATGAAGACGATAAGAAGAAGATGGAGCTGAATGCTAAATCCATCAACCTTCTTCACTGTGTTATCAGCTTTGAAGAGTACCGAAAGGTGTCTAGATGCAAGACAGCCAAAGAAATCTGGGAGAAACTCCAGGTTACACACGAAGGCACTAAACAGGTCAAAGAAACGAGGATTGATATGCTACGAAAAGAGTTCGAGATGTTCAACATGAAGGATGGAGAAAGCATTGATGAAGTGTTTGAGAGATTCTTAATCATAATCAACAACCTTGATGCTATGGAAACAAACTACTCAGAACAAACCCTAGTGAGAAAACTCCTTAGAAGCCTCACAAAAGAATGGGAAACCACTGCCACTGTCCTAACCGAGAGCAATAACCTAAGTCTTATAACCTATGTGGTACACGGAATCGTGATCTCAACACTTCTTCACAACTCCGCGTAACTGACCAGCAAGTGCACTGAGTCGTCCAAGTAATACCTTACGTGAGTAAGGGTCGATCCCACGGAGATTGTCGGCTTGAAGCAAGCTATGGTCATCTTGTAAATCTCAGTCAGGTGGATTCAAATGGTTATGAGGTTTTGATAATTAAAATATAAATAAAACATAAAATAAAATAAAGTTACTTATGTAATTCATTGGTGGGAATTTCAGATAAGCGTCTGGAGATGCTTTGTTGCTTCTGAACCTCTGCTTTCCTAATGCCTTCTTCCAACCATGCATTACTTCCTTCCATGGCAAGCTATAGGATCCTCTCAGTGAAAATGGTCCTCTACGGTTTCTGCACGGCTAATCAACTGTCAAATTTCTCGTCTCAGATGAAAAATACCAGGTACAGCTACCGCATGGAAAATCATCTGTCGGTTCCCCCTAGCGTCGGAATAAAATCCACTAATCCTTTTGCACATTGTCACTGCGCCCAACATTCGTAGGTTTGAAGCTCGTCACAGTCATCCCTTCCCAGATCCTACTCGGAATACCACAGACAAGGTTTAGACTTTCCGGATCTCAGGAATGGCTGCCAATAATTCTAGCCTATACCACGAAGATACTAATCTCATGGACTCGGTCTGTGTATTAGATATCCAAGAGAATATACTCTAGCTGTCATCCAATGACTACGTTGAACATGCATCATGTAGACCGCTTGTGGTTGTCAGGCACGCGGATCTTGGCTAAGCGAGTAACGAAGATTGGGTGATTGTCACGGGTCACCCCTTCATTCTGACTTAACTGAATTAAGTACGAGAGTATATCTTGGAGAAGAAGTAGGCGTGAATTGAAAGAAAAACAATAGTACTTGCATTAATTCATGAAGAACAGCAGAGCTCCACACCTTAATCTATGGGGTGTAGAAACTCCACCGTTGAAAATACATAAGTGAAAAAGGTCTAGGCATGGCCGTGAAGCCAGCCTCCAAACGTGAATAAAGGTCTATAATAGCATAAAACTGATCAAAGATGTAAAATAAATCTCTAAAAGTAGTTTTTATACTAAACTAGTAGCCTAGGTTTACAGAAAATGAGTAACTAAGTGCAAATAGTACAGAAATCCACTTTCGGGGCCCACTTGGTGTGTGCTTGGGCTGAGCATTGAAGCTTTTTCATGCATAGGCTGTTTCTGGAGTTAAACGCCAGCTTTGGTGCCAGTTTGGGCATTTAACTCCAATTCTGGTGCCAGTTTGGGCGTTTTACGCAAAGATGTTTTATGCTGTCTTTGAACGCCAGTTTGGGCCATCAAATATCGAGCAAAGTATGAACTATTATATATTGCTGGAAAGCCCAGGATGTCTACTTTCTAAAGCAATTGAGAGCGCGCCAATTGGGCTTCTGTAGCTCCAGAAAATCCACTTCGAGTGCAGGAGAGTCAGAATCCAACAGCATCTGAATCAGATTTTTGCTCAGGTCTCTCAATTTCAGCCAGAAAATACCTGAAATTACAGAAAAACACATAAACTCATAGTAAAGTTCAGAAATATGATTTTTAAATAAAAAATAATAAAAATATAATAAAAAGTAGCTAAATCATACTAAAAACTATGTAAAAACAATGCCAAAAAGGGTATAAATTATTCGCTCATCACAACACCAAACTTAAATTGTTGCTTGTCCCCAAGCAATTGAAAACAAAATAGGATAAAAAGAAGAGAATATACAATGAATTCCAAACTTATCAATGAAGATTAGCTTCAATTAGATGAGCGGGACTTGTAGCCTTTTTGCTTCTGAATAGTTTTGGCATCTCACTTTATCCTTTGAGGTTCAGAATGATTGGCATCTATATGAACTCAGAATTCAAGTAGTATTATTGATTCTCCTAGTTCAGTATGTTGATTCTTAAATACAGCTACTTTATGAGTCTTGACCATGACCCTAAGCATTTTGTTTTCCATTATTACCACCGGATACATAAATGCCACAGACACATAACGGGGTGAACCTTTTCAGATTGTGACTTAGCTTTGCTAGAGTCCCCAGTTAGAGGTGCCCAGAGCTCTCAAGCACACTCTTTTTGCTTTGGACCACGACTTTAACCGCTCAGTCTCAAGCTTTTCACTTGACACCTTCACGCCACAAGAACATGGTTAGGGACAGCTTGGTTTAGCCGCTTAGGCCAAGATATTATTCCTTTGGCCCTCCTATCCATTAATGCTCAAAGCCTTGGATCCTTTTTACCCTTGCCTTTTGGTTTAAAGGGTTACTGGCTTTTTCTGCTTGCTTTTTCTTTTTCTTTCTTTCTTATTTTTTCGCCAGATTTTTTTTCACAAGCTTTGTCTATTCACTGTTTTTTCTTACTTCAAGAATCAATTTTATGATTTTTCAGATTATCAATAACATTTCTCTTTTTTCATTATTCTTTCAAGAGCCAACAATTTTAACATTCATAAACAACAAATTCAAAAATATGCACTGTTCAAGCATTCATTCAGAAAACAATAAATATTGCCACCACATCAAAATAATTAAGCTAATTTCAAGATAAAATTCGAAATCTATGTACTTCTTGTTCTTTTGAAATTAAAAAAATTTTCATTTAAGAAAGGTGATGGATTCATAGGACATTCATAGCTTTAAGACATAGACACTAGACACTAATGATCATGTAATAAAGACACAAACATAGACAAAACATAAAGCATAATTTTCGAAAAACAGAAAAATAAAAACAAGGAAATTAAAGAACGGGTCCACCTTAGTGATGGCGGCTAGTTCTTCCTCTTGAAGATCTTATGGAGTGCTTGAGCTCCTCTATGTCTCTTCCTTGCCTTTGTTGCTCCTCCCTCATGGCTCTTTGTTCTTCTCTAATTTCATGGAGGAGGATGGAATGCTCTTGGTGCTCCATCCTTAGTTGTTCCATGTTGAAACTCAGTTCTCCTAAGGAAGTGTTAATTTGCTCCCAATAGTTTTGTGGAGGAAGGTGCATCCCTTGAGGCATCTCAGGGATTTCTTGATGAGGAATTTCCTCATGCTCTTGTTGAGGTCTATGAGTGGGCTCTCTTGTTTGCTCTATCCTTTTCTTAGTGATGGGCTTTTGAGATGAATCTCTCCATCTCCCATGACTCGGAGGTGGAAGCAATTGCCTTTCCTTTCCTCTTTCTAGAGGTTTCTCCGGCCTTAGGTGCCATTGATGGTTATGGAAAAACAAAAAGCAAGGCTTTTTCCACACCAAACTTAAAAGGTTTGCTCACCCTCGAGCAAAAGAAGGAAGAAAAGAGTAGAAGAAGAAGAAATGGAGGAGATGGAGAGAGGTGAGTGGTTCGGCCAAGGGGGGAAGAAGTGTTTGTGATGTGTGAAAATGAAGGTAGTGAGGTAGGTGGGGTTTATGATGGATGGATATGAGTGGTGAAGAGAATATAGGGAAGAGGGTAGGATTTGATAGGTGAAGGGTATTTGGAGAAGAGTGATATGGAAAGGTGTGAAGAGGAGAGAAGAAAATGTGGGATAGGTGGGAATCCTGTGGGGTCCACAGATCCTGAGGTGTCAAGGAATTCTGCTCTCTGCACCAATCTGGTGTTCAAACGCCCCCTGTGTGCCATTCCTGGCATTAAACTCCATCTCTGCTACCTTTCCTGGTGTTAAACGCCAGTCTGCTGTCCATTTCTAGCGTTTAACGCCAGCTAGACGCCAGACAGCCCTTTCTGGCATTAAATGCCCAGAGTGCTACCCATTCTGGCGTTTAACGCCCAAAATGCTGCCAGGCTGGGCGTTAAACGCCCATTCTGCTATCCTTACTAGCGTTTAAACGCCAGTAAGCCTGTTCTCCAGGGTGTTCTATTTTTGATGCTGCTTTTCATTTTGCTTTAATTTTGCAGTTGTTTTTATGACTTCACATGATCATCAACCTAAAGAAAACATAGAATAACAATGGAATATAAATAAATATAATTAAATAACATTGGATTGCCTCCCAACAAGCACTTCTTTAATGTCAATAGCTTAACAGTGAGCTCTTAGAGAGCTTCACAGAGACTCAGAGCTTGATGTTGGCCTCCCAACACCAAACTTAAAAGTTGAGTGTGGGGGCTCTGTTTGACTCTGTACTGAGAGAAGCTTTTCATGCTTCCTCTCCATGGTTACAGAAGAAGATCATTGAGCCTTAAACACAAGGTAGTCCTCATTCAATTGAAGGACTAACTCTCCTCTATCCACATCAATCACAGCTCTTGCTGTGGCTAGGAAGGGTCTTCCAAGGATGATGAATTCATCTTCATCCTTCCCAGTGTCTAGGATTATGAATTCAGCAGGGATGTAATAGCCTTCAATCTTTACTAAGACATCCTCTACAAGTCCATAAGCCTGTTTCCTTGAATTGTCTGCCATCTCTAGTGAGATTCTTGCAGCTTGTACCTCAAAGATCCCTAGTTTCTCCATTACAAAGAGTGGCATGAGGTTTATACTTGAACCAATGTCACACAGAGCCTTCTTAAAGGTCATGGTGCCTATGATGCAAGGTATTAAGAACTTTCCAGGATCCGGTTTCTTCTGAGGTAATTTTTGTTGAACCAAGGTATTCAGTTTATTGATGAGCAATGGAGGTTCATCCTCCCAAGTCTCATTACCAAATAACTTGGCATTCAGCTTCATGATTGCTCCTAGATACTTAGCAACTTGCTCTTCAATAATATCTTCATCCTCTTCAGAGGAAGAATACTCATCAGAGCTCATGAATGGCAACAGTAAGTTCAGTGGAATCTCTATGGTCTCTGTATGAGCTTCAGATTCTTTTGGTTCCTCAATAGGGAACTCCTTAGTGGCCAGTGGATGTCCATTGAGGTCTTCCTCAGTGGGAATCACTGCCTTTCCCTCCTCTACAGGTTCGGCCATGTTGGACGTGTTTATGGCCTTGCATTCTCTTTTTGGATTCTCTTCTATATTGCTTGGGAGAGTACTAGGAGGAATTTCAGTAACTCTTTTACTCAGTTGACCCACTTGTGCCTCTAAATTTCTAATGGAGGACCTTGTTTTAGTCATGAAACTGTGAGTGGTCTTACCTAGCTCAGAGATTATGGTTGCTAAGTCAGAGAGGTTCTGCTTAGAATTCTCTGTCTGTTGCTCAGAAGATGATAGAAAAGGCTTGCTATTGCCAAACCTATTTCTTCCATCATTATTATTATTATTGAAGCCTTGATTAGGCTTCTGTTGATCCTTCCATGAGAAATTTGGATGATTTCTCCATGAAGGATTATAGGTGTTTCCATAGGATTCTTCCATGTAATTCACCTCTTCCATTGCAAGATTCTCAGGGTCATACGCTTCTTCTTCAGAAGAAGCTTTCTTAGTACTGACGGATGCAGCTTGCATTCCAGTCAGACTCTGAGAAATTATATTGACTTGCTGAGTCAATATTTTGTTCTGAGCCAATATGGCATTCAAAGTATCAATCTCAAGAACTCCTTTCTTCTGAGTTGTCCCATTATTCACAAGATTTCTTTCAGAAGTGTACATAAACTGGTTATTTGTAACCATTTCAATGAGTTCCTGGGCTTCTGCAGGCATCTTCTTTAGATAAAGAGATCCACCAGCAGAGTGGTCCAATGACATCTTGGACAATTCAGACAGACCATCATAGAATATACATAGGATGCTCTATTCTGAAAGCATGTCAGAAGGACACCTTCTGATCAATTGCTTGTATCTTTCCCAAGCTTCATAGAGGGATTCACCTTCCTTCTGTCTGAAGGTTTGGACTTCCACTCTGAGCTTGCTCAACTTTTGAGGTGGAAAGAATTTGGCCAAGAAAGCATTGACCAACTTTTCCCAAGAGTTCAGGCTTTCTTTAGGTTGTGAGTCTAACCATGTCCTAGCTCTGTCTCTTACAGCAAAAGGGAAAAGCATAAGTCTGTAGACCTCAGAATTAACCCCATTGGTCTTAACAGTGTCACAGATTTGCAAGAATTCAGCTAAAAACTGATGAGGATCTTCCAATGGAAGTCCATGAAACTTGCAATTCTGCTGCATTAGAGAAACTAATTGAGGCTTAAGCTCAAAGTTGTTTGCTCCAATTGCAGAAATTGAGATGCTTCTTCCATAGAAGTCAGAAGTGGGTGCAGTAAAGTCGCCAAGCATCTTCCTTGCATCTCCACCATTGTTGTTATTTTCGGCTGCCATGTCTTCTTTTTCGAAAATTTTTGTTAGGTCCTCTCCAGAGTTTTGTGCTTTAGCTTCTCTTAGTTTTCTCTTCAAAGTCCTTTCAGGTTCAGGATCAGCTTCAACAAGAATGTTCTTATCCTTGTTCCTGCTCATATGAAAAAGAAGAGAACAGAAAAGAATAGGAATCCTCTATGTCACGGTATAGAGATTCCTTTATGTGAGTAGAAGAATAGAAGAATAGAATGAAGAAGGAAGAAAAAGAATTCGAACACAAAAAGAGGGGGAGGGTTCGAATTATAAGAAGAAGAGAAGTGTTAGTAAATAAATAAATAAATAAATAGAAAGAGATGAGAGATAGAAGAGATTCGAATTTTAAAAAGAAAAATATTTTTGTTTTTATTTTAATTATAAGTTAGAATTCGAATTTAAGAAGGAAAATAAAATAAAATTAGAATTTAAAATAATTAGTTAAAAAAGAGAATTTTGAAAAAGGGGTTAGTTATTTTCGAAAATTAGAGAGAGAAAAGTAGTTAGGTGATTTTGAAAAAGATAAGAAATAGTAAAACAATCAAAAAGTCAAGTAGTTAATTGAAAAAGATTTGAAAATCAATTTGAAAAGATATGATTGAAAATCATTTTGAAAAAGATTTGAAAAGGAAATTAAAAAGATTTGATTTTTGAAATTAAAGTTGATTACTTGACTAACAAGAAACTAAAAGATATGATTCTAGAATTTAAAGATTGAACCTTTCTTAATAGGCAAGTAACAACTTGAAATTTTTGAATCAAAATATTAATTGTTAGCAATAAATTTGAAAATTATGAAATAAAAAGTGAGAAAAAAATTTTCAAAATCAATTTTAAAAATTTCGAAAAACAGGAAAGAAGAATGAAAAGGATTTGATTTTTGACAAAGATTTGAAAAGATAAAATTTTTAAATTGAAATTTTGACTTGACTAATAAGAAAAAACCAAATTTTGAAAAGTTTTGACTAAATCAATATAAAATTTTGAAAATTATGAGCAAAATAAGGGAAAGATATTTTTTATATTTTGAATTCTAATGATGAGAGAGAAAAACACAAAAATGACACAAAACATAAAAGTTTATGATTAAAACAAAAAAAATGCATGCAACAATACTTTGAATGTCAAGATGAATACGAAGAACATTTTGAAGATCATGATGAACATTAAGAACATATTTTTGAAAATTTTTAAGAAAAAAAAGACATGCAAGACACCAAACTTAAAAATTTTTAAACTATAGACACTAATAATTCAAGAATGCATATGAAAAATAAGAAAAGACACAAAACAAGAAAAATCAAAGATCAAACAAGGAAAATCATCAAGAACAACTTGAAGATCATGAAAGAACACATGCATGAATTTTCGAAAATTTAAGAAAAATTAAAAAGATGCAGTTAACACCAAACTTAAAATTTGACATGGTTTTTATGGTTTTATTAATTTTTTTGTATTTTTTGAAAATTATGTTTGGAAAAAGAAAATAAAGAAATTCAAAATTTTTAATAAGAATTCCAGAAATCATGCAATGTTAGTCTAAAGCTTCGATCCAAAAGAATTAGACATGGCCAAGGGCCAGCCAAGCTTGAGGTGAAAGCTTCAGTCCAAAAGATTTAGACATGGCCAAATAGCCAGCCAAGCTTTAACAAAGCATTACATACAACAGCCAAATTGATAGGAACCAAAAGGCTCTTGCAAAGATAAGTGGAAACCTCGGTCCAAAAGATTAGACATGGCTTAACAGCCAACCAGGCTTCAACATGTCTCATGAAACTCTAGAATTCATTCTTAAAAATTCTGAAGAACACAAAATATTTTTTTTAGATTTTTCGAAAATAAAAATAAAAAGCGTAAACATAAAATAAAATTACCCAATCTAAGCAACAAGATGAACCGTCAATTGTCCAAACTCGAACAATCCCCGGCAACGGCACCAAAAACTTGGTACACGGAATTGTGATCTCAACACTTCTTCACAACTACGCGTAACTGACCAGCAAGTGCACTGGGTCGTCCAAGTAATACCTTACGTGAGTAAGGGTCGATCCCACGGAGATTGTCGGATTGAAGCAAGCTATGGTCATCTTGTAAATCTCAGTCAGGCGAATTCAAATGGTTATGAGGTTTTGATAATTAAAATATAAATAAAACATAAAATAAAATAAAGTTACTAATGTAATTCATTGGTGGAAATTTCAGATAAGCGTCTGGAGATGCTTTGTTGCTTCTGAACCTCTGCTTTCCTATTGCCTTCTTCCAACCATGTGTTACTTCCTTTCATAGCAAGCTGTAGGATCCTCTCAGTGAAAATGGTCCTCTACGGTTGCTGCACGGCTAATCAACTGTCGGATTTCTCATCTCGGATGAAAAATACCAGGTACAGCTATCGCATGGCTAATCATCTGTCGGTTCCCGCTAGCGTCGGAATAGAATCTATTGATCCTTTTTCAAACTATCACTGCGCCCAACATTCACAGGTTTGAAGCTCGTCACAGTCATCCCTTTCCGGATCCTACTCGGAATACCACAAACAAGGTTTAGACTTTCCGGATCCCAAGAATGGCTGCCAATAATTCTAGCCTATACCACAAAGATACTAATCTCACGGACTCGGTCCGTGTATTAGATATCCAAGAGAATATACTCCGGCTGTCATCCAATGACTACGTTGAACATCATGTAGACCGCTTGTGGTTATCAGGCACGCAGATCTTGGCTAAGCGAGTAACGAAGATTGGGTGATTGTCACAGGTCACCCCTTCATTCTGACTTAACTGAATTAAGTACGAGAGTATATCTTGGAGAAAAAGTAGGCGTGAATTGAAAGAAAAATAATAGTACTTGCATTAATTCATGAAGAACAGCAGAGCTCCACACCTTAATCTATGGGGTGTAGAAACTCCACCGTTGAAAATACATAAGTGAAAAAGGTCTAGACATGGCCATGAGGCCAGCCTCCAAACGTGAATAAAGGTCTATGATAGCATAAAATTAATCAAATATGTAAAATAAATCTCTAAAAGTAGTTTTTATACTAAACTAGTAGCATAGGTTTACAGAAAATGAGTAACTAAGTGCAGATAGTGCAGAAATCTACTTTCGGGACCCACTTGGTGTGTGATTGGGCTGAGCATTGAAGCTTTTTTGTGCATAGGCTGTTCATGGAGTTAAACGCCAGCTTTGGTGCCAGTTTGGGCATTTAACTCCAATTCTGGTGCTAGTTTGGGCGTTTTACGCCAAGATGTTTTAGGCTGTCTTTGAATGCCAGTTTGGACCATCAAATCTCAGGCAAAGTATGGACAATTATATATTGATCGAAAGCCCAGGATGTCTACTTTCCAACTCAATTCAGAGCGCATCAATTGGGCTTTTGTAGCTCCAGAAAATTCACTTCGAGTGCAGGAGGGTCAGAATCCAACAGCATCTGCAGTCTTTTTTCAGCCTCTGAATCAGATTTTTGCTCAGGTCCCTCAATTTCAGCCAGAAAATACCTGAAATCACAAAAAAATACACAAACTCATATTAAAGTCCTGAAATATGATTTTTAAATAAAAAATAATAAAAATATAATAAAAAGTAGCTAAATCATACTAAAAACTATGTAAAAATAATGCCAAAAAGGGTATAAATTATCCGCTCATTACTATGATGAGCTAAGAGGAAAACTCCTTGCCTATGAAACCACACACACAAACCCAGACTCAAACAAAAAGAGAATAGCCCTCAAGTCAAAAATAAAATCAAAAGAGAGTGAGTCTAGTGATGGTATTTCAGATGATGAGCTTTTATTTTTTGCTAGGAGATTTAGAAGGATGATGAAGAACAAGGGCAAGTACAGGGGTTCAAGCTCAAAGGAACAAAAGATGGACCTGAGCAAAGTGACATGTCATCATTGCAAGGAAGCTAGACACTTCAAGCTAAACTGTCCAAAGCTCAAGAAGGAGGACAAAGGAAAGAAAGACAACAAGAGAGTGCTCATGGCAGCTTGGGAGGATCTTGAGAATGACTCCAATGAGGAAGAAGATTCTGAAGGTGAAGATAAAGACTGCTTCATGACTGGAAATAATAATTTTGATGAGATTTGCCTAGCATCCAAGAACAAAAAGGATATGTGGTACTTGGATAGTGGATGCTCTAGGCAGGCACATGATTGGAAGGTCAACTTACTTCATCAAACTAAACAAGTATGATGGAGGTTTTGTGACCTTTGGAGCTGATGGTAAAGGTAAAAATAATTGCTGTTGGAAAAGTAGGTAATGAACAATCTACTTTCATTGATGATGTATTTTTGTTATGTGGATTGAAGCACAATCTTTTGAGTATAAGTCAGCTGTGTGACTTAGGATATTTGGTGATTTTCAAAATATTTGAATGATGTGTTGTAAATGAAAAGACTAATAAAGTACTTTTTGTTGCCAAGCATTGTAATAATGTGTATGGACTTACCCTTGATGAACTAAAAGATCAAAATGTAGCCTGTTTTTATTCTAAAGAATCTGAAAAGTGGCTATGGCACAAGAGATTGGGCCATGCAAGTATGTTTCAAATAAACAAAATTGTAAAGAAAGAGTTAGTAAGAGGTCTTCCTTTGATAAAGTTTGACAAAGACATCACTTGTGATGCTTGCTAAATGGGAAAACAAATAAAAAGTTCTTTTAAACCGAAGGAAGACATCTCTACTAAATGGCCACTTGAGTTGCTACACATTGATTTATTTGGTCCAACAAGAACTCAAAGCCTAGGTGGTAAACACTATGGTTTAGTGATTGTGGATGACTACACTAGGTTTGGTTGGGTTTTATTTCTTGTACATAAAAATGAAGCCTTTTCGGCCTTTGAACTTTTTTGCAAGAAAATTCAAAATGAAAAGGATTTAAAGATTTCTTCTATAAGAAGTGACCATGAAACTGAATTTGAAAACAATTTATTTGAATCCTTTTGTGAGGAATTTGGAATATCTCACAACTTCTCTTGTCTAAGAACACCACAACAAAATGGTGTTGTGGAAAGAAGAAATAGAAGCATACAAGAAATGACAAAAGCTATGCTTTTTGAGAGCAATGTTCCAAAGTTCCTTTGGGCTGAAGCGGTTAACACGGCTTGCCACATTTTGAATAGAACTATCATAAGGAAATTTTTGAAGAAAACCCCTTATGAACTTTGGAAAGGTTACCCACCAAACTTAGACTACTTGCACATCTTTGGATGTAAATGTTTTGTTCTTAATAACAAAGATAATTTAGGTAAATTTGATCCAAAGGCATATGAGTGCTTGTTTGTAGGATACTCCACAACTAGTAAAGCATATAGGGTTTATCATCAAGATGCTAGGATTATTGAGGAGTCCATACATGTTACATTTTGTGATACTAACTTGGTGCATAGTATTTTGGAAGACTGTGATGCAGGGAATCAAGCTCAAAAAGAAAATGAGACTGCACAAAATCATGAAAATGAAAATTCTAGACAAGCTGAACCAGAAACTGCAGTGACTGAAAATTTAAGAGACAATTTCATTTTGTATCATGAATCTGAAGGAGATCCTGAAACCAGCAGTACCCAGAATCCCTTGGTAACTGAATTTGCCTCCAAGTCCACCAGACCTCGTGAATGGAGATTGAAGAATTACCTTGAGGAATTTATTATTGGGGACGTATCTCATGGGGTTAGAACTCGGTCTTCAACTAGAAAGGAAAGTAAAGGGACAAACATAGCCCTTCTCTCTCAAATGGAGCCTCAAAATGTTAAGGAAGCCCTTGGCGACCATTCTTGGGTAAAGGCAATGGAAGATGAGCTCCAAGAGTTTGAGAAGAACCAACTTTGGACATTGGTTCCTAGGCCAAATGAAAAGAAAGTGACTGGAACCAAGTAGATTTTTTGGAACAAGCTAGGAGAGGATGGTAGCATTGCAAGAAACAAGGCAAGACTAGTGGCACAAGGATATGACCAAGAAGAAGGAATAGACTTTGATGAATCCTTTGCCCCTGTTGCTCGAATTGAAGCCATAAGACTACTCGTAGCCTATGCTACGTTTTGTGGTTTTAGATTATATCAAATGGATGTGAAATGTGCATTTTTGAATAGTGTAATAGATAGAGAAGTGTATGTGGAGTAGCCACCTGGTTTTGAAAATAAAGAGCTTTCCAACCATGTTTTCAAATTATCAAAAGCTCTTTATGGTTTAAGACAAGCTCCTAGAGCTTGGTATGAGAGACTTAGCTCTTTTTTCTTGAAAAATGGTTTTCAAAGGAGCACCACAGATACTACTTTATTTATCAAGAATTCTAATGATTCTTTCATTCTAGTCCAAATATATGTTGATGACATTATTTTTGGATCAGCCAATGAATCCCTCTATACTGAATTTGGAAAACTCATAACAAGTGAATTTGACATGAGTATGATGATTGATGGGTGAACTTAATTTTTTTCTTGGGCTACAAATTAAACAAACTAAAAAAGGTATTTTCATTATCAAGAAAAGTATACCAAGGAATTAGTTAAGAAATTTGGTATGAAAAATGCCAAACCAATGGGAACTCTCATGCACCCTAATTCAAAATTAGACAAGGGAGAAACTGAGAAAGATGTGGATGAGACTAGGTATAGAGGAATGATTGGTTCTCTTATGTACTTAACTTCCTCTAGACCCGATATTGTGCAAAGTGTTGGAATGTGTTCTAGATTCCAATCAAATCCGAAAGAGTCTCATCTTTCTGCAGTTAAGAGGATCATTAGATATGTCCATGGCACATCCAATTTTGGTCTTTGATATCCTAAGATTGATAATTTTTCTGCAGTTGGTTATTGTGATGCAGATTTTGCCGGTGATAGGGTTGATAGGAGAAGTACATCAGGCTTATGTTGCTTCCTTGGAAAGTCCCTGAATGTTTGGTCAAGTAAGAAGCAGCTAATAGTGGCTTTGTCCACTGCAGAGGCTGAGTATATAACTGCTTCTTCTTGTTGTTCTCAGGTTATGTGGTTAAAAACACAACTTGCTGATTACAAATTAAATGCTGAAAATATTCCCTTGTTGTGTGACAACATGAGTGCCCTTAATATTTCTAAAAACCCAGTTTTGCACTCTAGGACTAAACATATTGAAGTGAAATTTCACTCAATAAGAGAACATGTCCAAAAAGGGTATATTAGCATTCAATTTGTTAAATCAAAGGAGCAATTAGCTGATATTTTTACTAAACCACTAGTTGAGGACAGATTTTGCATGCTTAGGACTAGTCTAGGAATTTTAAGCCACGATTCTTTGTTTAAAAGTTGCTGATGTGTTTGTTAGAATTTTGTCTCATAAACAGGTATGAGACAATTCTGGGCAAGTGAAGAATAGTTCCCTTCAATCAGCGTGTTCTGGACGTGTTGCAAGGGTTGATTTATCTGGGCCAACCCCAAAATTTAGATCATGAGTAGTCCTATGTATTTCCTTAATTCAAATTACCTCTGGGCCCAATATGAATGTTATATTTTTTATATTTGTTTTTTTATTGGCTTGTGTGTTTCAGATTTTTTGTCCAGGATTTTTATTTTGGTTTTATTATATTTTGACTTCAAGTCCAATAAAGTTTTTTTTCAAATTTTGAATTGATTTCCTTTTAATTTTAAAAATAAAATCAAATATTTCCCTTTTATAATGTCAAGTCTTTTCAAGTCAAATCAGAAGGTGATGCAGTTGCATAGTTTGTGAAAGTTTCTTTTGGGTACGATTACCAACACTCATTTTCTTTCCTCCATAACTCCTTCTCAAACCTTTCGGTTTCTTCCCACTATCTTTACTACTTCTCTTCCCTAAAAAATCTAAAACCAACCAAATGAGGAAGAAAGTTATTGCAAAAAGGCCACAGCGTGAAAGGATTCATAAGCTTCCTGCAAATCCAAGACCCTCAACACGCTCTTAGGACCCAACATTCACTCCCACACCTTCTCCTCCTACCTCTCCTCTACGAACCGATCCCATGGTTCGCACCAAGAACCTTTCAAGGTTCCCTTCTTCAGCCAAGTCGACGCCAAACCCTCAACCTCCAAAGGAACCACCATCCAAACCTGGGTCATCAAAGCCTAGCACGTTGAAAGGGAAGCGACCGGCAGCGCCTGAACCTGCCTCTGAGCCCACACGACCTAAGTCAAAGTCGGTTCCCTTGCGTTCTCAAAGAGGTAAACCTCATCCTCCTCTCAAATCTGTTAGAGAACCCGACATTGATCCTTTTGCTCATAAATCCCACTTCATGACATCTCACTCTAACTACAATCCTTATAGATTTAGGTCTGGCATGAATAATGACTTTTATGATGGAGTTATTAAGTACCGTACCCTGTGTCCCTCTTTTCTTGCTGATTTACCAACTTTGAAAAAGAAAGGCTTTCCTTTTGTTGAAAACTTGGAATTTCTGGACTGGAATAATCTATTTGACATCAAAAAGTCTGTTTATCCTCTTTTGGTCAAAGAGTTTTATGCTAACATGACATATCATGAAGGCACTGTTCACTCATATGTAAAGGGCCGAGACATAGTTTTAAATAATGAAACAATCAGTGATTCATTAAAGTATACTGATGTTGGGCCTTGTGCTTATACTTCTGTTAAGTGGAATGAAGGAGTTGGTGTTTCTTACAATGATGCTTTGGCTAATATTTGTGAACATGTCTCCTTGATTGATGGCATTACACCCACTCACAAAGTCCTAGGATATGAACGTGCTCAGTTGCACCGAATTGTCAACCACATCATTCTTCCTCAAAGTGGTTCATATCAAAGGGTTTCCTACACTGACACTCTTGTTTTATATGCCCTTCTCACCAAAACATAAATTTCATTTGCATATTTGATGGTTAGATACATGTTTGACTCTGTTAGGAGTGAGAAAGACAAAGCACTTTCTTATGGCATGTTTCTAACTTGCATATTTGAGTATTTTAGTGTTGACTTGACCAATGAGAATTATGAAAATAGACATTCATATCTAAAGGGAGGTGGTGCAGTGAAACAGCAAAAAGGACCTACTCGATTTGAGAGAGTGGTTCTAGATGATGATGATGAAGAGTTCATTCCTGATGAATCTCCTCCTCTTTCCACCGAGGATACCTCCATCTCTACTGGCCAAAAATCTACTCTGCTGAATGCTGTCAAAGATGTTGTTCAGGAGTTTGTCTCCCAATCTAATCACATGATTGTCATGAGCAAGGAGCAAAGAAAGCTAGCCAGCAAACATGAGAATTTCCTCCGAAAATCAAGGGATAGAGTGGTTGTGTTTATGAAGTTCATTGATAATCTTAACTAAGATGAAGATCATGCCACTGATGTTGAAGAGGAAGCTGATTTGGAGGGAACTGGTTCATATGCCTAGGATTGTTTCATGAAGCTACTACTATCTGCTCTTTTTGTCTCATGAATTCTGTTTATTTTGCTACTTTTGAACTAATTTTTGTTGTCTTGGATGACTGTAATACTCTAACTACTGCTGCACTTAATTTTCAATTACTTCATATTTTGAACTGTGCTCTAACACTTTCTTGCAGAATTTAAAGTGCTTCTTACATTTAAAGTGCTCTAACTTTTGCTTGCTGCTACTGAATTTTTTGTGATTTGTGATTTAATTGTGAATTTCTAATTGCTGTTGATGATAGTATTGAGCATATAAACTTTGTTTTGCAACTGTGCTACTGCAGGGAACGTATTGACATAACAATTGGAACTTGCTTTCATATATTGTTGGTTTTTCCTTGATTAATCTTGATACTTTGTTTTTGCTGCTGACATGATATGATAAATACTGGGCTAAATCTGTGTTGCTGGTTATGTAGTATCCCTTAGTCAAGTTACATTATGTACAGTTTTTTTTTTTTTGTAAGTATAATGCAAACAGGAACAAAAAGGAAGAGCACAAATCCAGGGGGAGCTACTCTTGAAAAAGAAAGGGGGAGCAATATAAAAGCAAGTAACATAATTCAAAGGGAAGTTTCTTAACCTTACTTGAATTCATTCCCCTTTGATCTTTGTTTAAAATATGTTTGTCATCAAGGGGGAGATTGTTGAGTTAAGAAATTAACTAAATTAATTAGTGATGACAAACATTATTTTATTGGACAAAATAAATAATTAAATATTAATTATTTATAATTATACTTTGCTGATCATTTAGAATTAAATGTTGCAGGCCAAAAACTTATTATAACAATAGCCCAAGTGGATGGAAGACAAGAAACAAGACTGATAGGCTAAAATGCAAATAAAGCCCAAAAGAAACAAAGAATAAAAACGGGCTGAACTTGAGTAGAACCAATCCAAGCCTAATTTGATACTCAACAAGCAATTCTCTCTCATTTGCTTTCACAAAATCAACGTACACTTTTCCTGCCTTGGTCAGAACTCAAAGAAAGAGAGAGAGTGCTTCTTTCCTAAGCTATTTATAGAAGAAGAAAGCAAGAGAAGGTTAAGCAAGAAAGGTTGAGGTCTAATCAACCATATCAAACCAAATCAAGCTAAGGCAAAGGTTAAAGGTAACCTATTTTCTATTGCATGCATACTGATTTCTTCTCTTCTTTCCAACTCTCTGCTCAGTCCAAAATGGGATACAAGAGAAAGTTGATTTCTGTTACAATCTGTTGTGCATCTACGGTCATGAATAAGTCTTGGGGACCAAGTAGCTTTTCAATGGTTCAGATCTGGTTTACCATTGAAAGATCTTTTTGTGTTTGTTGTCCTGAGGCTTTCGGTCAAAAAAGGGAAGTCAAAACCAAAGTTTCTAGTTTGGGGATTAACTGGAAAAGTGAGATGGTGGGTTAGTAAAGCACAGTGCTCAAGAAGTTAACTTAGGAAGAAGAACCCAGCAATATGTAAGGAGATAAAAGAAGACTTTCTGTTCATTCAGAAGTAAGGAGAGATAACCCAGTGTTTTGAGGTTTTGTTCTGTGAAGAAGTTCTCTGAGAAAGTCCCTCTACTTGGACAGTGCTTTCAAAGAAGCATTTTGCCAAAGATGAAAAATTGAATCAGAGACATGCAAATCTGGTTTATCACATAGCAAAGAGGCTGTTGATGAAGTCAATCTCCTTCATGTTATTGCAGATTGTATTTTTTTGCTTTTCAATGTTTATCTTTTTGTAATTTTTTGAGTGAAAAGGCATATTGAGTGAGTTCAAGTAAAAGCCCATGATTGAATGAGAATGAGTGATACACTTGAGAGATAAGTCTAGAGTTATTTTCAGATTTCTTTAGGTAAGTCCATGTCTTGTATCTTGTACCTGTGATGTATCCCTTTCTTAGTTGGGTTAGCACTAAAAGTGAAGAGTTAGGTATTAGCATAGCAAATGTTAAGTTAGATTAGAACTTGAGTGTGAAAGGATTGTGTTAATCCTGTGGAATTAGTGTATATAATACTTTTAACTATAGTGGAAATTCCTCCATTGTTATGGAGGAGAATGGACGTAGGTTGCATAGCACAAGGCAACCGAACTAGGATACATGATGGTGTTAGCTATTCTCTTCTCTGCTCTGTCCTATTTTCTGAAATTCATGAGACAAAATAAAATTGTCTCATAAATTTTCGTTGCTTAGTTCAAACAGTTTCAGATAGCAAATTTGTTTTAAAAGGGTTAACTCTTTAAGCTAAAAGAAGGTCATAGATTCAACCCCCCTTCTCTAAGCCTTCTACAACCTTTAGTATTTTTTGATCAAGATTTGGATATTTTCTTGTTGATTTCATCTACTTTTGGCTAGGAGTTTGAAAGTTTCTTCAAAGTTGTTGTTAGTTTCGAATGTTGCTTCTTGCTTGAATCTGGAGGGTTAGGGTTTTGATTGACGAAGAAGAAGAATAAGAGTTGTTCATAATGAACGCGCTTTGGAAACGGTTCACTGATGCGCGTGTCTTTATGCTCCAGTAGGGGAAGTAAAATGCGCATAAGTTTTGTTGGGCTTGGCCCAACTTGTAGCACTTGTAAATCAAAAAGGCTTGTATGTGTAGCATAACCGTTATTTAAGTCTATTAGATCTACTTGTAATTAGGATTTGCTATTTGTCATTTGTCATTTTGTCATGTTAAATGCCTTGGCTTAGAAATGATAATGGGTACTGTCTCCGCCTTCGTCCAAGACTCCTCTCTAAAAATTCATCTCATAGTGATTTTAATAGTTATCCATTCTAATTGGATAGAGGCGAGTTGAATATCTTTCCTTAGTCTTTGCTAAATTTAATTTATATAATTCTTCTCTTTTAAATAATTAATTTTTGAGTAATACTTAAAATTAATTCTTAAAAAACTTTTAGTTAAATAGTTTAATTTTTAACAAATTTTAAAAATTAGATTAGTTTCTAATTTTTTAATATTTTATTTTGTTAGACAAGTCAATACTCACGTCAAATTTTGGTATAAAATTAGATAAATCAATCTCTATTATTTTTATTTAATCAAGATATAATAGTAACTTTTTTTTTAAATGCTCAAGTTCTAAACTGATCAGAGACAATTTAAAACAGGTTACTCTTGTTAAAATGTGGTACTTTGGCTCCTCTTTTTTGCATCAACTTGTTGTAATTTATGGGCTTCTCATAGGAGTTTTTGTCTTGCAAACGAATATTAGATGGCTATGGATTTGATGAACAAGAATAAGAGTTGTGTGGTTGAATTTTTCATCATTCAAGTTGCATGACACAGCCCCATCGAAACACTGACTCAAATAAATATAGATGGTTCGGGAAAATGCTCTGACTTTAGCCGCTTGTGGTGGCATCATCCGAGGGTATATTAGTGCTTGCTTTTAGCGCAGATTTGGGAGTTTGCTTAACAACAATGATAGGCTATTTTCTTTGGGTTATCCCTAGTGGGTCAACGAGGCTATGCTACTCAAGATTCTCATATTGTTGCACCCATTGTATCGCCTTTTCAAGCTTTAATAAAACAACATTGAATGGCAGTTCTAAAGCATATATTTAGAGAAGGCAACAGTTATGTAAATGAGTAGTTCTCGCTCATTTTGTTTTGTCCGAATTTTTCGTTAATGAGATTTCTATTTTGTTTTCAACTGATACAAGGAGAGTCTTTTTTCCAATAATAGCATAAAAAATAGTCTTTATTATTTTTTAAATGGATCAGTTATTTTATACAAGCGAATAATTTGCTATACAGACTAATTTTGTCTATTTATTTTTTGTGACTAAATAGAAAAGAAAGAAAAAAAGAGACAAAATTAAATTAATTGGCTAGATTCATATCTAAATCTATTATATATTGAAACTTACTCCATGGTTGACTTCATTTGAGTGAATGTCCGCACCATAAGTAGTTGCTTTAGCCATACAATCTGCAACACTATTTGCATTTCTCTGAATTAAAAGAATAGAGACTCTCCAATTCCAATTCATAACCTTCTCTATATGCTTTGCCAAATCCCATTCTGGAATATCCATACCAAGTATTCTTTGGTTTACCAAGAAAAGAGCTTCTAAACAGTCTGTTTCATAAATAACCTCACGAAATCTACTATCCCAAGCTAGAAGTAAACCTCTCCAAATTGCATACAATTCAGCGAAAAAAATACTGCATACTTCGACTTTCCTAGTGCAACCTTTCAACCAACATCCATCAGAGTTGCGAATGATACAACCAAAACCAGTATAGCCAAAAGGAGCAAAACAACTAGCATCACAATTCAATTTAACAGAGTGAACTGGAGGTGGAACCTAATGCAAACAAAGCGAATGAGGAGACAAAGATTGATGCATAGCAAAAATAGTGTGGAACTCCCTTACTGACCTACAAATCAAACTCACCACTTTACTAGCACTCCAAGAGTCATCTGTATTAAATAAGTCATGATTCCTGCTTCTCCAAATCCACTAGATGGTCGAAAAGAAAAGAAAAACATCTCCACTCCTTGCACCTCTGTAGAGCCAATAACGTAAATTCAAGTTATCTGAATACAAGCCTAAAAGGTTCCAGACCTCCTTGACACTAGGGCACTCCCAAAGACAATGAAGAATGGATTCACCATTCTGACACCGATGACAAGTGCTAGATAAAGCTAAGCCACAACCCAAATGAAACTCTGCCGTAGGAATAGTGTTATGAAGATTGAGCCAAATCAAGAATTTGTACTTCTCAACAATATGCAGTCGCCATACCCACAACCAATTATCACACTTATTCCAGTCAAACTTTCTTTTGGCTAGTCAATTGTATCCACTCCTAGCTGAGTAGAGTCTAGAAGATGTCACACCTCATGACCAATCCGAACTCTCTCCAGCATTCAAATTTGGATTATAAGCATTCAAACGCTGTTTGATATCTTCTGGAATGTTAGAGAAAACATCATGGAGATTCCATTGACCATCTTTCCAAACGTCTCTAATAGTTAAATCAGAGTCAGATATATGTACAAAAGGAACATTTTGAGCAATTGGGCCCTCAATACTCCAATTGTCAAACTAAAAAGATTGATCAAGTGACCCAACGCACCAAGAGAAGGCATCCTTAAGAGCACCAAAAGCCTTTGAGATACTCTTCCAAATATGAGAAGCGTTGCAAGGGACAGGACCATCTAAAACTCCCTCATTCCTCAGATACTTCGCCCTCAATAGAGCAACCCAAGGCTTGTCCTGACAATGAAAAAGTTGCCAAACTAATTTACCAAGTAAAGATATATTAACACACACAGGATCTCTAACACCCAGGCCACCAAAATTCTTTGGAGTGACCACGGTCCTCCAATTAACAAGAGAAAGACCTCTACCATCAACTTGACCCTTCCAAAGAAATTGTCTCATCATAGAAGACAATTTATCGCAAACCCAATTTGGAAAAAAAGATACCTGCATATGATAGACAGGAATGGATGCTGCAACAAAATTGATCTGGCAAAGTCTCCCTGCTTTATTTAGAAGTCTTCCTTTCCAATTAGCTAATCTTTTCCTCACCTTTTCAATCACCGAATGAAAAAAAGTCCTACTGGTACGGGAATGATTAAGGTTAACTCTAAGATATCTTCCTAAGTCCAAAGCAAAACGTATTGAAAAAACACTAGTAAGAATATCTCTTCTACGAACAGTCACAATTTTAGAACAAAAAACTTTAAACTTTTCAAGATTTACTTTTATGTCAGATGCCTTGCAAAAAATGTTGAGAGAATGCATGACCATTTGGACCTGACTCTTTGTAGCCTGACAGAAAAGTAAGAGATCATCTACAAACATCAAATGAGAAAATTTCAGGCCACCCCTAGTGACAGAAACTGGTTTTCACACACCCTCGACCACCTTATGAGATATATAGCAAGCAAGTCTTTTCATACAAAGAACAAATAAATAAGGAGACATTGGATCACCCTGTCTAAGCCCCCTTTAGGAGCAAAACTATCCAATATATTCCCATTCCACATAATAGAAAGAGATGATGCATGGACACAATTCATAATCAAATTAACAGTGATGATAGGAAAACCAAAAGCAATGAGAGTACTCTCCAAAAATCTCCAATCCGCCCTATCATAAGCTTTTTTAAGATCAATTTTAAAAGCAAGAGTATCTTTCTTGGATTTTGTGTGCTTCATGAAATTCATAATTTCTTGAGTCACAATAATATTATCAGGAGCACTACGACCCAGAATAAAACCTCCTTGTAAAGGACTAACAATATCTGGAAGAAAGGGCCAAAGTTAATTTGTCAATACTTTGGTGATAATTTTATAAACAACATTACACAAGCTAATAGGCCTGAAAATCCTTCATAAAAATATGGTTATCAATTTTGGGAATAAGCACAATCAGAGTTTCTATAATGCTAGAATTTAAGTACTCTCCTAAAAAAGCGCTCCGGATAATATTCCAAATCTCAGTGTCTACTATCTCCTAATATTCTTTAAAAAAAATAAGCTTGAAAGCCATCTAGACCAGGAGCCTTAAAAGGGCTCATACTAAATACTACTGATTTGACTTCTGCAAAAGAACAGGGTCAATTAACTTAGCACAAGTCTCGGTGCTTAAAGTGGGCATCGGAACATCCGTAAACAATCAACCTCAACCTCTTCTGTTGTACCAAAGAGATTCTTGTAAAAAGAAAGGGATTCTTCCTGGAGAATATCTAGATCAGTAAACCAAGACCATCTCTAACATATAATCCATGTACTCTATTATGGTTTCTACGCACCAAAGTTTGAAGATGAAAGAATTTAGTATTTCTATCCCCATATTTGACCCATTGCTCTCTAGATTCTGGGTACCAACAAAATTCCTCTTACAATAAAAGCCTATTGTAATCTTCCCTCAATTCAGCTTCTTTAATTCTCAGAGACAACACATCGGTAACCTCCAAACGCCGTTGAATCTGATCAATTTGATATTCCATCTTACTTTTTTGCACAAAAATATTTCCAAAAGCCTTTGAGTTGAAGTCCAAAGAAACCTGTTAAACCATCTTAAACCTTTCAGTAACGTCTCCAAACCCTTGATTCCAAGCCTTACTAATAACATGTTTATAAGAAAGGTGTGTTGCCCACGCAACCTGGAACCTAAAAGGACGAGAACCTTTCACTTTGGGGTCACCATGACAACGAACTAAAATAAGACAATGATCAGAATAAAGCCTGCTAAGAATTTCACAATAACCCTCAGGAAACATTGTCATTCACGCCTCATTAACTAGTGCTCTATCCAATTTTTTAGCCAAGTCCCTACCAGCCTGAACGGTACTAGACCAAGTATATCTCCTACCAGTCACTTTAAGATCAAAGAGTTCACAGTCATCTAGAGTAGTAGCTAATAGACTAGCTCTGTAAGAAGAAAAATAAGCCCCCGTACTCTCGTCTGGTGCCACAATCTCATTAAAATCACCAATGGCCAGTCATGGTCCATTATGGCCTAAATTGATAGAACACAAATGATCCTAAAACATACTTCTTTTTTCGAATTGAGGACTCCCATACATTGCACTACAAAGACAAACTAAGTTACCCACACTCACTTTCACTGTAATACATTGGTCAGTTTGGTTAGTAACTACACAAGAAGCATTAGCAATAGAAGAGAGAAACCAAATGCCATCCCTGTGTCCTACTGCTTTCTCAACACCAACACAATGAAAACCCAACTTATCCCAAAAATTTTTCAAATTATTAAACACAGTGAGTCTCAAAGAGAAAGAAGAAAGATAGTTTATATATTCTCACCAAATTTTTGCAATGCACACGGGCCATCTTGTTAGACGCACCCCTCACATTCTAGGCTATGATATTGAAACTATCCATAAAAAATAGCAAAAAGGGAGCTCCAATAACAAACCCGAGACTCAACATGATGTCCCTGTCTTTGACGATCCCGCCTTTAATGGACTCTCAAGTTGCAACGCAATTTTCTCCGTTGAAACTTGCGCCACACCCGTTGCTGATGCTCCATCCTTATCTGCCAGTAAATTCTGCAAAGAGTTTGGGCGAGGACGCTTCCTCACAGTACCATTTGTTGTCTCACCTTGCTGCTGATGATGTACATCGTGACGGGTTCCCGAAGAAGCCACACTAACTGGTTTTTTAATATTGATACCCCTGCTTAATTTTACTTTGGATCCGATAGCATATGTTGTACGTTGATGATTAAGCCTTGTCCAAGTATTGGTAGCCTTGTTAGGAGTCTTCTTTGCTTTTGGTTAGACCTGATAGGTGCTAAGAGAAGGCTTTTGATCCATTTTATACTTTCCTTTTCTAATTACTTGAGTCCAACCTTCCAAATCCTCATGTTGAGCATGATCTACATGGACAGCATGCAAATCACTCTCCACCAAATCCAGGACAGCAACAGTTACGGTCTCACCTCCAAGATTCTTGCCAAAATGAAAACTTGTTGTTTTCACATGCACCGGATTTTTTGAATTTAACCTTTCTGGCTGCTTTGCTATATCGTCGACCCCCTTGGCATTAGTTCCTCTTCCCGCGTTGCTGTCAGTCTTGCACATCTTCATATCATGACCAAACTTGAGACAGGAGCCACAAATAAGGTGAAGACTTTCATATTCAACACTTTCAACAAGAATCCTCTTAGTCATGGGCAATCCTAAATATATTTGAACACAGGCACGAGCATATTGTTCTCTTTCAGCTAATTTTGTTGCCAAATCAACCTTGACGGAGATGCCAACTGCAGTCGCAACACGGAGCATTGCATCTTTTTGGTAGCACTATATTCGTAATCCAGTAATTCTAATCCACACTAAAGTTGCTCCAAAATAGTTTTCACTTTATCTGAATTCTTGATCCCAAGACTTCACTGCCACATAATTTTCCTCAATTATCCATGGACCTCCTAAGAGAACCTTTTCTCGCTCCTCAACCACATCAAACTTCACAAGGAAATGGTCAAACCCCACGTCCAACAAATCAAAACCTCCCTTAATCCGCCATACCGTTCGGAGTTTATGAGACAATCCAGTGTAGTTATAATGTTTACCTAGCACTTTAATCACTATAACATCCTTATAAGGTTCTGCCATTAGCTTCTTGGGTAAACGTTATAATCGGTGGCAAGAGATCTTCTTGCTTCCCAGATACTACCGCAATGTTATCTCCTGACAAAGTTTCAACGAGTGAAAAAGTTTTAGCAATCTTAGAACTCACAACTTTGTCCCTAAAAGAAACTTTCAAAGGCTTAAAAACCCCTCTCGAAGTATGATTCTCCTTTTCCCCTGATGCAAGCTCTCCTCGCTCTCCCCTTATTTCTTCCACCAACATTATCAGCTGCCTTGTCGTGTTTTACCCTCAAAGTCTCTTCCCCGCTCATTCCACCGCTCATCTCGATTTCTAAAATTGTACAAAGTACGAAGTACGTACTCTCACTAAACCCTATTTCCTTTTACTAATTTGTCTAATTCAATAGAAAATGATTAAGTGATTAAAATTTACATGTATACGTGTAATCAAGTACAGTCAAGTTGGCATTAGTCTAACAAAAAAACACATGCATGCGTTACCACTTTTCTTTTTCACATTTTTTAGTACAAAAATTTACACTGGCACAGAAGATTTTGTACATAACACAAATTTATCAATATATCATAAAAATTTTTACACATAACATATACATTTTTATTCATAGAATAAAAAATTTTATATGTAGCACATAAATTTTTGCTATAAATATATTTTGTTGAATGGGTGAGCCAATTATGGTTTTTAAGATTTTTGTGTGCTAGGCATCAAAAACTGTGATGTGCACTAAATTTTCGTGTTGTATGTATTTTGTTAGTTGGGTGTCAATATTTTTGACATATAGTCCTTAAAAAGTTACTATGCCACACATCAAAATTCATGGGTTGTGCATATTTTTGTTGGTTGGATGTCAATGTTATGGACATACAATCTTTTAAAAAGTTGTGTTGTACACCAACATTTTAGTGCTATGCATCAAAATTTATGTGCACTAAACCTCTAACTTTTTGAACATATATAAGAAATTAAAAGAAAAAGATGAAGACGACAATAATGACAACGATGTTGTTGGAGAAGATCAAGAGAAGGAGAAAAACAAGAATAAGAAAAGAAGACGATGACAATGACGATATTGTTGAAGAAGAAGCGTGCAGAAGAGGAAGCATAATGACAAAGAAGTGATGATGACGTCATTGAAAAAAGAAGCACGCATATTTGACTTAGTTGAAACTTGATCGATAAAACACTTGACAATGACGATGACAACATTGTTATGAGAGCATGTTTATATACCGAAACAATAAAACTAGATATTACAATTCAAAACTCAAACTCAAACTCGAGAGGCAATAGATCAACTATTAGAAGGAGGGATTTATCTAAATCGGATCGATCATTAAATCGTTCTAGTTACTGATTTATTAGTCTAACCGGTTCAATCGTGGTTCAACCAAAAAATCGTTTTATAATAAAATAATAAATAAATTATAAACACAACCCTAAAAAGAAAATGCAATGCAATCAAAAGCCGTTTGGAAAGTAACAACTTATTTTTTTTTACTTTTGAATTATAAAAAGTTATATTACATGTGTTTGATACCATTTTTTAAAAATGCATTTAACTTCTTGAAAAGTTAACTAAGAGCTTTTGAAGAAGTAGAAAAATATTATTTCTTTCTTAGAAGTTATTTTATCATTCCCATTAAAATAAAAGAGACCATTATGCTACCTTCATTCTTGACCATGTTCCATCTACTAGAAGTATTGGCTTTCCACCATCATTTTTACACAATGTTTCATCTGTTGAAATTACTAACCCTCCACCACTATTTATCTTCCTTCCAGGAATTTTTTTTTATCATTCTACCACTCTATTTTTATTATTAAATTTGTATTTAACATTGTATATGGTATAAAATCTCACTGATTAAGTTATGTAAAATCAACATTTAATATTGAAAGGTATTTGTTATCATCGTTCTTTATGTAAAAAAAATTATATTTTTTGAGTCATTTATCCAAACGCTACAATTTTAAAACAAGTACTTCTATAACTAAAAATCCAAACACAAAATAACTTATTTATAAGCTGCTATTAATAAAAATCCTTATATTTAAAGCTCCTTTTTCAAAAGAGTTTATTTAAGAAGTTTTTTCAAACTGGGCCAAGAAGAGGATGTTGTTTATATCAACTTTTCTCTCATCATGGTTGCATCACTTTTATCTACTCTTTAGCTGATATATCATGTAAAACTTGCAAATTTTCCTAATAATATCACCATTCCTTACAAGTAGAAAAGTTGCTACAACTATTTTTGTTATAACACACTTCAGAATACAGTTTAGCAGTCATCTCTTACGTTTACCATTTGAACATAAGTCCCATGTTCAAGTAGCATTAAATCAGAGCCATACAGCCATAACCAAGAGCCCTTTAATCTGGAAATTTAGAATTGATTTCCATGAATACATCACTTGCATCATGAATGGCAAGTATTATGGAACCAACTCTGAAGAAACTACTAGCATAATCATAAGTTATTAACATCTATATTTTGATTATCTAACACTCAAACCAACAGAACTCAATTTATGTTAGCATAAAAATTAACAAGCTTTAACAAAAATTAACAAGATTTAACTAAGATTAACAAAATTTTCAACACAATTTTAACAAAGCCATCACAAAATGATAGACTTCAACTGCAGATGGTGGTGCAAGTCCTGTACTGCGAGCAACTACAGTTGAAGAATGCAGTGTCAGGGAGTT
Organism: Arachis hypogaea; assembly: GCF_003086295.3. Classification (NCBI taxonomy): domain Eukaryota; kingdom Viridiplantae; phylum Streptophyta; class Magnoliopsida; order Fabales; family Fabaceae; genus Arachis; species Arachis hypogaea. Next base: position 106,755,770 of record NC_092055.1, read on the forward strand.
CAAGAGATGGCCTACTGTCACAGAGAATAAGCAGTGGCATTCCAAGTACTGCTATGTCCCCAAGAGATAACTACGCTTCTCTGCGAGGAGAGATCCGGGAGCTGAAGCTAGAGATTTCGAGGATGAGGATGAGGCTAAGTGAGTTAGAAAAGGAGCAGATGTTCATGAAACAAGGCATGATTGATAAAGGAGGAAATGGAAGAACATTCTTGAACTCCCTCTCCAAAGGGATAGGGAGAATTGGAATTCTCAGCAGTCAAGGTGGCGGAAAGCACCAAAAATCGAGTAAGAAGTCCAGGGGTTCAGAGGGAAAACTGGTAGGAGTAGGAAATATTTTGCATGGATATTCTTCTTCTGCATAGTTGGCCTTTTACAGCAACATGTGTTCTAACCTTTCAGTTCAGGTGATCACAAAGTGTAAATAAGTGTTGGCCTTTTTCTCTGCCTTTCATAATCAGTCTTGGCAGTTGAACTTGAATGTTCCAACATTTTCTCTTCTCCTCCTCCTTCTCACTAATAGCGTGTTTGTGAGTTGAGATTTTGAAGAGAAAGAGAGGATAGAGGAACTTGATATAACTCCATTCTATCCTTCAAACCATTTCCTTCCCTTCCTTTCCCTCAACAGACAACCACACCTGGAGAGTATGTTTAGTTGTAAGTAAAAATGGGGTGAAATTTTCAAGGATGAAGTCCATGTGCAATTTCACATATCAAATTCATCCATGAAAATTTCTACTCCAGTTTTACTTGCAATCAAATATATCCTAAGTATGATTTCAGCAAATAAACTAGTGTCCTACAAAGATAAATCACCAAGAGGAAGCTTCATAATCCACCAAATTAAAAATGCAAGATGCTTAGAATGATCTGATCTTAGGATCATAGACTTACTCCTTAGATTGGATGAAACAACAATGCATCATGTACAGCCAAATATTCAACATTGGCACACCATTGGTTTAAGATTTCAAACTACTAAAATTGCAACATGAATACCAAGAAACCATGTACCTTCTAATGGCATTCAACCTTGTCTCTCGTCTGTTGAATTTTTGGTTTTTCGGTGACTAATTTTTCCTTCATGAAAAATGCCCTGCTAACACAATAATAATAATAAGTAGAAGTTATTTACCTTGTAACGATAAGGTAATCAAGTACCTCAACTAGTTAACCATTGATAACTGTCATTAAGCATTTCCCTTCGAGTCCAATATAAGTGTTAGCTATTCCAATTCAACCATTTCCCAACATTCAGTCGCAAAAAAAAAAATCCCAACATTACTTGGCTAATATTGGATTTGTTGAAAAATAATGATGATAGTGTATTGGAGGAAAGCTGCTCCATTCCTTGGGCACACTCCAGATAGTTTTTCAGAATCACAACACTTGGTTCAAAAGAAATAATAAAACGAACATTAACTTTTTCTTGGAGGCAAAAATTGTTATATGTGGTAAGGAAGTAAAATCATACAGTATCCTAAGGCGATGACTGATGACTCATAACAATTGGTATAACTCATGCAAATTTGATAAATTATTACAAGACAAAAGAATAAACTACTCAACCAGACAAATTACCCCTATGATACAAGTTTTCCAGCTAGGATTCCACCAAATATGATAGCTCCAAACCACTTGTTTGAATTAAATCTGGATGCAAGCAAAAGGTACAAAAGTCAGTTCATTAAGTTCAACATTGAGAGGTTAGAAGTGTGGAACTAAACGTTTTATGGTAAACTAATGAACAGGTGGATGCATCATAAGTTTCTGAAACCATCAATATAACATTGGAAGAGTAATCAATAGAGAAATTGAACAATCACTGAATTTTGGGGGATTTCTATCTGTTGAGGTCTGAGGACATATAAATATATCATCAAGTGCTTGCAGTAAAGCCATATGAATTATTAGTCTTTGGAAAGTGAAAATGAAATTTAATACATGGATTTATGCAACAATCCCTTTTCTGGGTGGCATTAAACAAAAACTTCCAAAACATACTTGCAATTGCAATCAGCACGTGATGAGAGGTCAACTGTCCATATTTGCCAGCCTAGTTGTCCAGATGCAGCTGCCAGAAATGCATAATATGGCCAGCCTGCTCCACAAATATGAATCAGAAGGTTGAACAGGAAAACAACCATTGAAATCCAAATATAGTTCTAAAAACTCGAAACAGAGAGAACATAAAATGGGTCATAACTCATAAGACATACCTATTTCAGCATTATAGCCACTGAGGGCAAGACCACCCAGGCATGCAATCCCAAACCCAGTAATCCACTCCTTTGTAAAATCACCAAAGTGCAAAGCAGTTGACTTAACTCCCACTTTCAGGTCATCTTCTTTGTCCTGAATGCAAGGTTATAAATATACGCAGAGACCAAGAACTTTGATTACAATGCTTTAATTATATAATTTGTATTGGAAGGTAGCAAGTAGTCTATCATTGTATGGTTTGTTTCATAACACACTGAACTATTGGAGTCAAGATAATCACCCCACACCGGGATATATCATGCAGCAATTAAATAGCAGGACAGAGGAGAAAAATCTTCAGGAAGTAATGTTGATTTTACCTGGTGAGCATAGATTGTATCATAAACAAGTGTCCAAAAAACTCCAGAGACATAAAGTGGCAGCACTATTCTTGGATCTAGACTTCCTCTAATTGCTGCCCATCCTAACAAAGCGCCCCAATTAAAGGTCAACCCGAGATAGGCCTGGGGCTAACAAAAAATTTACGAGTGCCATAAAAAGCATAATGAGATTGTATGTCAAAGATAACAATAAAATCTTTTAGAAGAGACTAAAATTGAGGAAATTCATTACCCAGAATGTAAACCTCTTCATGAGGGGATAAGAAAAGACAAACAACAAGGATGAGGCACCCAGAACACGGCTGCAAAAAGATCACAAATCACAACATTCAACATTTTGGCAATACTCAAATTTTCACACTTGACGTAGTCATGTAGATGTAATAATGATCACAGGCTCAGCTATTCGAAGTTAACACTAACCTATAATAATTCAGTTGCAGAAGAATCCCAAGACCCAAAGTTAACTGAATACCAAGAAAACAAAGTCCCTGAAATGGTGTCAAAAGACCACTTGCCATAGGCCTTGACTTTGTTCGTTCTACCTGCATCATACAATTATGTATAGTATCATTCAGAATATTGAATCTACTATCAGCTATGTTGAACCCAAAAAAGTAAAAAATGCTTAATGGGTTCTGAAAAATGCCCAAGGTAGGTATGAAAATCAAATAAAATCTCAGGGCAATGTACTGAAATAAAATAAATATGAGAAACTTTTACGTGATTCCAACAATTGGAAAAGGCTTACGTGCATGTGCATTTTTATTATTATGTAATCCGTGGGAGCTAACCACAGTTTTTAAATTACATGTAAACCGTATCAGCCTGCAACGGTTTAAAGTAGGGGAAGGTTTGAAGATAAACCGTGGAAGCTCACCACGGTTTATGTACGAAACAATATGAGCAAAAAACTCTCTAGCCAGCCACGGTTTATGAAGTGTTTTTTAAACTCATAAACCCTTGTAGGCTGCCACGGTTTATGAGGAGATGAATTCTATATATATATATATATATATGAGCGAGATTGAAGCTGCTCAAGAGATCATTGTCAAGGAAGCTGCTCAATAAATGTACTCTTATTATTTTAATTTTTTAATTTAAATAAACATATTTGTATTATTTTAAATAAAATTTAAAATTAATATTAGTAAGTTTATCTAAAATTTTAAATTTTAATATTTTAAATAAACATATTCTTATTATTTTAAAATTTTGTTAAATTTAAATCAACGTACTCATATTATTTTAAATAAGTATATTCTTTTAATTTGAAAATAATATGAATGTATTTAAATAAAAAAAATTAACCACTGGTATTTTTTTAAAATCGAATAAATATAATTAATCATATGAGTACAAAATAATACGAATACATACAATTTTATAAATCATTAATTTAAATTATATCTATTTAAAATTTAAATTACAACTAATACAAATTTTACATATAATTTAAAAATCGTGGTTAGCTCCCACGGGGTTTTTCCAATTGTTGGAATCACGTAAAGGTTTCTCATATTTATTTTATTTCAGTACATTGCCCAAAATCTCATGTTCAATACTCATTAAAACAAAATAAGAAATGTGATGTCATAGGAATAAAATCAAAGGGATGTTTCATGCAAGTAAATTGATAGATTTATATTTTGAATCATATTAGAAATAGGGCAGGGACGATGAAAATGAACCAGAAAAAGTAAAAAGAAAAACCTTCAAATGCAAAATACATGAACTTACAGGCCATGTGAAGTACCAAGGCACTAGACTTGGCATGACTAAGCTTTCAGATTATTTTTTTTAACTTAAATCAAATGTATAATATAAGTTAAACATTCACACTATGCTAATAACATGTACTTGTGAAAAATTAATTTACAACATGAAATAACGATTTCAGTATCTCTCAATACATAAAAATATAAAAGAAAAAAGCTTTCTATTTACCTTTGTATCAATGTCACGATCAAGGATATCATTAATAGTACACCCAGCACCCCTCAAAAGCAAAGCCCCACATCCAAACAATGCCAACATTTTAAAATCAGGCAGCTGTCCTGGAGTTGCAGCCAACGTAATTGACCTAAGCATTGAAATTAGAAACATAAAATAAATAAGTTAGTAAATAAAATAGAACAAGAATGAATTTAGAAAGTGGAATGCATAAAAGAGAGAGAAACAACTTCAAGGCATGATATAATATAGAAAAGGCAACACCTCTTGCTGCTCCACACAAAAAACTATATTTTCAATTCATATTATTTTCTGTCAACATGAATAGATGGCTTTGTTAAAGTTGTAAGTGAAGCACTTTACAGAAAATACTAAGAAAAGGTAAAACAAATAAAATGTATTATGTTTGAAGATATACACAAAGTTCTACGATCCATGTCATAAAGATTCGTAGTTGACTGCATAACACAACCCTTGGGTACATCCATACATATGTATGCAGATGCAGTAGGAAAGATTCAAGGGGTGCAGCTTGGACTGGTTTTAGGACAGAAATAACGAACAAGAAAGGCAAGGTTTTTCTTGTGGATATGTATGGTACGGATGGTGCTTAACTACTTATAGTACTAACGATAAACAAATAACAATTTTAACTTATCTAATCTTGTGGACTTAAATAAGAAGATAAAGAATACTAATTTAGACTCAATAACCAGGTTACCATAAATTAACTTGTACGAACAAAATTACAAATCGATAGAATGATCATTTCTTTTAAAATTTCTTCATTCATTACTATTTCAAAGAGTGTAACATATATTTTCAATTAGCAATCAATTTCATATTATAAAATTACTGGACTGTCCTTGTTATTAGACAACAAGGCATTTACCCATAGGCCAAGTAAATAGAACACTTACCACATACAAGGCCATAGAAGCAACCATGTCCCAATGGGCTTATCTAGGCGAGCAAGCTGTGCATAGGGCTGAACCTGCCTAGGCAAGTACAAATCGATCCAAGAGATATTTGCTTTACTCACATTGCCACTTTGATTCTTATTTCCCTTTGACCACTCTTTTAAACTAGAAGGTGATGTAGAGATGTGCTGAACAAGCTGAAAATTTGAGAGAGATCGAACAGTTTTAAAATATTCAAATTTAGAATCCTGATAGTGGGATTGCCCAAATGGACAGAGTGAAGGATAGAAGTTGTGGTTTATGCTTATAGATGGTTCAGTGGAGATTAAAGGATTGAAGAGGGAAGGGGAATGATATTGTATGGAGAGGCCCGTAGAAGGGAAAGAATATTTGAGAAACCTACGTGAAGCACGATAGATCAAAGTTGATGCCATTTTTTCTCAAAAGCAAACAAGTTAGGGGGAAGATAGTCTCTTTGTTGCTACTCGTTTCAAAGGCTTGTAAGGATTCGGTTGGAGGAGGAGCAACAAAAATTCAGTGTTATATTAAACTTTTAGACCCACATCTTGACTGGATATTAAAGAAAAAAAGCTTATCCAACTCTTTGATATCACTCTTCATGTAGGGGTGAGCCTTCATTCAGAAATCATTGAACTTACAAAATCCTGAAAGCAAAAACAATAGAACTTCAAGAACATTTTCAAATTCTTCAATAATAATAGAATGCACCAAACTAAACTAATTGCCACTAGAAGGATTCAAAAATTTTAACATGACATTTTAATAATTTCTTCATCAACTAAATTATAGAGTACCACATGGAGTCATTTGCTTCAAAATAAGATAACATTCAAACATAAGAATGTAAGTTGGGCCTAAATAACCAAATGATGGGAAAACATTACGTTTCAGTTACTAAAACACTGTCTAATATGCAAGTTAATGTTCATGTGATGTTTGATGCATCTCTAGGATATCAATATTATAAGTGGAAAAAATTGATCTTCCCAAAATAAACCATGCTTGGTGTTAAAGAAAATGTAAATGAAGAAAAGGGGCAATCTAAGGGTATGGTTGTTTGTGGAAACATATTCTATTTCCATTATCTATACTCAATTCTAAATAATCATTTCATTTCTTCAGTTCTTGAAAACATGTTTCTTTTGTTTGTTTCCATTTCTATCTCCTTTTTTCCTCATACAAAAGAACACATGTAGGTGACAGAGCCAGAGCCAGAGCATGTAGGTGCTATACGTTGTTTCCATTTTCTTTTATATATATAACCAATAAGCTCGCAGTAATTCAAATATATTTAATTAGTAATTTTATATATACATATCAACAAATAAAATAAAATAGAAAAGCAGCATATTTTCTAGTACTCACTAAAAACTTTGATCAAACATGTGGCACGCATCACTAACCGTGTAGCAACAAATTGAAACACGGTATCCTATCTAACAACCCATTCATTATATTCAAAAACATTTCTACCATATTCAAAACAATTGGAACAACAACAAGAAGAAATTGTGAATGCTGGTAAATTTGACCTGTGAATATGAACTGAAGGCTCTTCTTTCTTGCAGAGCAAGAGACAGAGAAGAAAGGTTAATGAAGCTCATACTCATGGGAACAACGGACTTGAATATTGTGATAGCATCTGCCACCGTCATTCCAAGGAGGAAACACCACACAACATGCTTGCAAACTCGGAAGCCATTGCAAACTGCCATGTAGAGCAGATTCTTCTTTTTTTTTTTTTTGGACAAAATGTAGAGCAGATTCTTGTCTGAATCTTTCTCTCTTTTTTTTGGGCCGGGTATTAAAAACTGAATCTATTTTTTACTTTTATTTTTTGGTGAACAAACTGAATCTATTGTTATTTTGACTCATTAGCTGACTACTTTGTTCAAAACCTATTGCAAATAAATGGGAGGGCCAAAGTGGATAAGGGCCTCTGGACCTGGATTTAAGAATTTGCACTTTGAAAAACTTCAGAGAAAAAGAGAGAATTTGGATTTTAGATCTTAGTGCCATAGTTATCAGAACCAAAGCAATAATCACTCCAGTGATAGGATCGGGTAATCGAGGCATTAGTTTAATCGGTGAGTCGCTTATTTATCTTGTTGACCCGATCATAATTAAATAAAAATATAAAATTAAAAAAAAATTAAAATCAAAAGTTAAAATGTATGTCTTCACAAATATATTAATAACAATCAAATATCAATTTGTAGATATAAATCATATAATTAGTGATTAGTGACAAATCCAAAAAATTTATGTTAGAGAGACAAAAATAATATATATTATTATCAAAAAATATATTAATCTAAATTTAAAAAAATAAAAATGCACATTAATTATTTGAATAAAAAAATAAAAAATTACATATAATAAAATAGAAAGAAAGATATTTTTTAAAATATTTTTTATTATTATTTCTATAAATAAAAAATATATATTCTAAATTAGTAAATTGATCAATTGACTTTAAAAATTTATATGCAACATAATTACATATAATAAAATAGAACAAAAGATAAACAAATAAATAATAAGGATCACTAAATTGAGAATAAAATAAAATATATAAATTTATAAAGAGAATAAAAAATTAGATTAATACCTAAACTATAATGGCTTGAATTATAATTTGTAATTAAAAATATCAAAAAGAAAAATAATGAAATTGAAAGATATATAGAATCATAAAGAGTTATATTAAAAAAATAGAAAATTTAAAATTTATCTTTTGATAAAGAAAAAATGACCACTAAAAAAGAAATAGAAAATGAAGGTTGAAACTAAGAAAATAATTGAAGAGAATATAAGAGTGATGACGGTTGGAATTTGAGAATGAGAAAAAGCTAAATTTAATTAGGTTAACTAATAGTCAAAATGATAGAAAGATAGAATGAATTTGAGGCTTTAAATAATTAGAATAAATTTATTTATAATGAGATCATTTAAAATTTAAAATGAGAGCAATGTTCTGAAAATCGGTTTGAACTGGCCGGTCGAACCGGTCAAACCGTGAACCAGACCCAAAAACGATTCGGTCAATCAGCATAACCGCAAAATCTAAAAACCAGAATTGAATCGGTAAACCGGTCGGTCGAACCGAACCGTGATCCGGCCGGATTTTTGGCTGTCAACAAAACGCTGCCGTTTCCAAGGTTCTGAAACCAAATCCCTAATTCCCTTCTCAGTTCTCATTCATCGAGCTTCAGTGAAGCTGCTTCAGAGGTGAGAACGCCTCAGTGCCTCACTCTCACACGGGTCGAGCCACCGCCGTCGAGCCACCGCAGTCGAGCCACCGCAGCAGCCGTCGAGAACTGAGAACGCCTCACTCTCACACGGGTCTAGCCACCGCCGTCGAGTCACCGCCGTCGAGCCACCGCAGCAGCCGTCAAGAACTGAGAACGCTTCACTCTCACCGTCGAGAACTGAGAACGCCTCACTCTCACCGTCGTCTCTTTGCTGTCTCCTACTCTCCCTATTGCATGTTCTGTTGAAGCCTTGAAGGTGCCTTCGAGCTTCCAGAGTTCCAGGTAACATTTTTTTTAGTTATGGTTGTTTGATTCCTGATGAGTTTGATTGAGTGTTTCTTTGAATCTTTGATTTTGTGAAGCTCTGTGACAGTCACATGATGAACACCGAAACTGTAAACTTTGAAACTCTGTCTCCCAATTTTATTTTTCTTTGAACTGTGTAGTGTGAAACTCTGTGAACTGATTCAACTGATCCTGCTAAACTGAACTGTTAACTTTGGTTAATAATTGTTGTTTACTTATTACTGAAACTGAACTGATTGATTGTTGAAGCATGATTAATTGTTGAAGACTTGAAGCTGATTGCTTGAAGGGTGAAGCATGATTAATTGTTGATAGATTTTTTTTTTTCTTGTCTCTGTTTCCAGGAAATCATTCAGCTATCCTTTTTCTTTCAACCTGATGGTCCAGTGATTGGAAATGGCTCTTTTAAATCGTCATTCTTATTTCCAGGGTATGAATGAGTTTCTATTCCTTCATAATTACCTACATTTGTATGTTTTCTTTTGTTGTCATGTTGATTTTTGTTTATATAAAAGAAGGATTTTATCTGGGTCCACCACCGAAAGATAAGCTTCCCAAGGTATATTCTCCTTTGTTAAACTTTTGGATATTGCCACTGATAATATATAATCCTGTTTGTAATATTTGTGCAGAATTCTACACAAGGTTCGATATTGTTAGGGGCAATTTCGTATGGAAAAATGTCATTTTCAGAGGGGGAGAATAAAAATTCAGAAAAGCACCCTGCATCATATCAACTAATAATACACAAGGTTCTGTATTGTTAGTGATTAAATGTTTTTTCTAAACCCTGCTGCTGCTGTTTTTTAATTTATGAATATACTATTTTTGAATTTTTGTTGTTAGATTTATTGATTTCAGAGTTTAGGGTGATTCATGAAATTGAGAATTGGATTATTGGTACTTTTCTATATGTATACTTGTTCTATGTCTTGGTGTTGAGTCTCACAAATATTCTCAATTACTTACAGCTATGATTTCCTTCTTGAATGAGATTTTATTTTTCCAAAAGAAATCATAGAAGATTAGAGTTGTGGATTTTTTAATTGAGTGATGAGTGTAAAGTTGAAGATGATGATGACAAAAGTGCTTGGAAACATATATTTTAAGAGTGTTTTAAATAATTTTTTGAGTTTATATTATTTATATTTTATTTATTATTTTATTATAAAACGGTTTTTTCGATTCAATCACGGTCGAACCGGTTGAACCTGTAAACCAATGAACCAGTAGCTAAAGCGGTTCGATGATCGGTTCGATTTTTAGAACTTTGAATGAGATCATATTATATATATATATTTAAAAAAAAAAGAGTGGGGACAAATGCCCCCTGGTAATGTAAACATATATAATAAAGGGTCTGTCTAAAATCAGCCCACCTCTTATGAGCTTATCTGATGCACCATTAAATTCAAAGCGTTAGATTAGATTGACAAACGATCTAATGGTTTATATTTAAATCATTATTAATTTATTAAAAATTACATTAAAAGATAACAACTCTTTTAATATTTTAATATTGCCCAATATAAAAGTTCAGAACTAAACCCTTGCTTGCTGCAGCTATGCGCCCCTGCCTCTTCCCTCCACCCACTTCCTCTGTCTTCTTCGTCAAATGATGAACCCCCGTTTCTTCTTCTACCCCCTCTTTTCTCCGCTTCTTCCTCTACTCACTGTCCACCGAAGAATTGTCTATCCTTTCTAAGCCTTCTGGCGATGCGAATTCAGAGATTGTGAGCTACCAATTCACACCCGAGCGTGAATTTCAGTTGGTACCTATGAACAACTCGTGGCGGTCTCAAATCCTGCAGCGATTCATGAAGAGGGGAGATGCTACCAGTTGCAGCAAGGGTCTGGGGAGAGAAGGCTGTCCTCCTCATCATAGGGTTGCTATGATGGACTCTAAACTCCTTGCTCCCATTTCTACCGATGGGAGACCCCATATATCAAAATTAGTAAGATTATTAGGTTAAGCCTTCTTCCACAACGAAAATTGGTAGGGTTTTGGTCAAACTCTGTTGCTCGGCTTTCGTTTATCTTCTCAAATTTTTGAATCTTTTGTAGGGTTTTGCTCAAAAGAAGTTGATCTTTAATGGAGCCTCGAGTTGGAAATTAGTTATGTATAGGTCGGAAAATTGGTAGCGGATCCTTTGGAGAGATCTATCTCGGTGAGCTTTCTCTCCTCTCTCTTTTTAATTTTTTTTTGTGCATAATTGAACTTCTAATTTTCAAATTTTCCGATTAAGTTTTTCCGATTAGGGAAGTATTCCATAGAATTGAGAGAAGCAAAACAGAAGGGCGTGATTCTCTTGGAAAGCAAAACCTTGCTAATTAACCTTTTTTATGCATACCCTTCAGTTTTCATTGTTGGATTTTGCTTCCTTAGAAGCCGAGAGTGGAGATCAGATTTGAAAATTAAGCCAACAATAAAAAACTTAGGGGGAGGATTCTTGTATCTAAGAACCGTGTAAAATGTATAGAGCTTAGATTATTTTATGCGGATCTTTTGTGATGTCTGGTGCTTTTTATTCCCTTGGTAGTTGTATCGCTATATGTTGAAATTTGAATTAATCTTGCATGCTACTGTTTCTTTTTTTTACTTGGAATTCTCTCATGCTTGTGTAATCATGCACACAAATTCTCTTGTTATGCTGAGCTTCGATGGCCTTAAGCAGGCTGTTGTTGTATTTCTATCCCATTGTTGTTGTCATGGAAAGATCTTTTCTGTGCAATTCATTATATGTGATTCTTACAGGGGATTAGGAGACCGTGGAAAGATGTTTGTTTGATCTTGCAAGAGCATATGCACCAAGTACAATTTTCATTGATGAAATTGATTCTCTGTGCAATGCTAGGGGGTAAGTCTTTGCTGTTCTTTTCCCTACATAAAAATCTTGAGTTTTGCATCATGTATGCCATATTTTTATTTGCATTGGGAGATAATGGTTGTCAACTACCCCTTGTGTTCACCCTGAGTTTGTAGTATCAGTTGAGATTATTTGATTTCTGATCGAGTTGCCTTTCAATTCATCAGGGCTTCTGGGGAACATGAATCATCCAGAAGGGTGAAGTCTAAACTTCTAGTTCAGGTTGATGGTGTAAACAATAGTTCCACAAATGAAGATGGTACCCGTAAAATAGTAATGGTTTTGGCAGCCACAAACATCCCTTGGGACATAGATGACGCACTGAGGTTTGTATTTGCTTTTCTGCATCCTTTTCTTATACTTCTTAATGTGCATTGCAAGTGATAGAAGTATGCGATGAATTAGTTATATCTGTCGGAAACCTCTTTTAATGTGCATGTACTGATACAATGTAATATGTTGATGCAAATCAAATCAGGCGAGGGCTGGAAAAGCGTATATACATTCCTTTTCCGAATTTTGAGAGTCGTAAAGAGTTGTTGCGTATCAATTTGAAGACTGTGGAGGCAAGTTAGGACATTGTGATTTACCTATGACACTGTCTTAAAGATATTATTATGTATTGCCTTTAATTGATTTCTTCGATGGATTCAAATGAAAGACATTCAGCATCTAACAAATACAATATTATCATGACATTGATTTCCCAGGCTGACATCGAACGTCATGTTTTATTACCATGTTTTATTTTCTTTCCTTGTAACCAATGACCATTTAAAAAGTTCAGGATCTTAAAGTTCTTAATTCATATATATAACCATGTTGCTGTGGTAAATCCCAATCCCACGGTTGACAACACTGTAATATACCAAGACAGGCAACAACTAACTAAACTGATAGCGCCACAATCATTATAATGAGCACGAGTCTAATTAATCTAATACACTAAGTAATTTAAGATTAATTAATTATCATAAGCTTCTTAGTTATTGTCAAGTACTTCTGTACGAGTAATTACTCACGTGTTATTTACATGCTAATATTCTAGATTTCTGTTCTTCAGAGAGATGCAAGATTATTAGTTAATTACTAATTTTATATTGAGAAGAGAATTCTTTATTTTTTGACCATGATTTTTTCTTTTTTAACATTTTCTCATTGTTTTGCACTCAGTAGATCAGAGTGCATGCATTAACTTCTTGGGGGAACAAAATAAAGTGAACAAAAAATTATTTGTCCTTTAAATTTTTAATATTCCCTTATTTGAATAGTGCTTGTTGTTAACAGCATGGAACAAATAATGGTGTTGCCAAGATCAAACACAAAACCCCAACATAACATCATTAAATATTCTTTGGTGCCAAATAGATTGTGACACTCATTTTATTTTTGTCTGTTCATTTTATTCTTTCAAAGTGTGCTCCATTTGCATAAGCGGTCTGCACTATACTAAGATAGGCTTAAAAACTTGAATAAAAATTTTTATTTTATTTTATTTTATTTTTATCAATATCAGGATACAAATTTATAATTTTCAATAAAATGAATAAAACTTGAACTTTATTATAGTTTTAATGCATTTGAGAATTTGTCTTGATATCTGTTAAAATAGTCAGAATGAATGATCAAGAAAGAGGACAAAATTTACATATTAATGATTATGCACTAAGAATGATTCAATATCATAGGTTTTGATTACTTATTACAAGTAATGACATCATTTAATTAAAGCACATAATATAAAGTTAAAATCAAATCCAACAATACACATCAGATATTATTAAAGCGCATGATACAATAAATGATATTTATTAAAATTATTTTTTGAATAAATGATATAATAAAATTAAATTAATTAGTTGGTTATCTAACTACTTAAAAATTAATTAGTGTCATCAATGAGATTTCTATCTCTGCTGCCACCTTGACCCAATGTTTTGTGAGTTCAGAAGGGTTCAATACTGCAGGATTTTCATAGCCTGTTTTCCATTCTCTATCTGTGGCGTCAAATGCTAGCACATCCCCGAACAGATCGTAATCCAACTGACACCGGCCATCACACCAAAAAATTTGCCGAAACACTCCTTCTCTGCCCTTTTTAACACTATAGAACAAGTTTTGATCCCTTGCTGCTAGCGTTTCCAAGTAAGCCATTGCAGAGGTTAAATCATCAGGTAATTGTCTTCTTTGTTTCGCAACTTGATTGTGCATATCCTTAATTAAAAAATTAACGTTCTCGTACCCACCACACTGGCTAGCTAATGACCCAAATATGTTTGGCATGCTGATCCCCACCTCTTTCATATGGTTCATTTGACTAATGTCAGGCTCAGTCATTTTCTTGTGAGATCTTAACATTCTTGCTAACTTTGGAACAACAAGCTCATGGTTGTGTTCATCACAAAAATCTCTCACTACCCAACTCTCAGTTACCGCATTGAAGATCACATGAAGTTTACTCATACAACCACATCTTGTCTCTGGTTTTGGCTCCCTAACTCGATTTTTCATGTGGTTCCATTTTTCTAATCTATACCATTCACAAGAACAAACATATGTTTTTTCTCTAACTTTTCCATCAACTATTCTACTCCTACTCTTTCGCACACTGAAGCCCCTCGTTTTGGCATATGAATTATAAAATTCGAATGCCAAGCCAAGATCAGCAAAGTGCAATTGACAAATATTTTCCATAGATAGACCTGAGAAATCGATCTTACCAATATCTTCTCGAGAGTTTATGCGATTGATCCATATCCACCGCATCAAAAGTTGCGTCTTCATCCACATGATCACTAACATTATGCACATTTTGATCACTTGTGTGTCTTTGACTATTTGATACTTCCTGCAATTTATAGCATAAATTAGGTACAATTTATAATCGAATAAGCAAAACTAACCAATAACCATTGAATTTTCAAAAAGAATCACAATACTAATTTCTGAATTTACAAACACACTAAAAAAATCAAACAACAATAACAAATAAAAAATGGAACAAATACCAAATTTAAATAGAAACATAAACTCAGAAATTAAAATTATGAACAGAAATCAAACAACAATAATAAATAAAAAATAGAACAGCATGAACAGAAGCATAAACCCAGAAATTGAAATCAGAATCATAAAAACAAATACCAGATTTGAGTAGAAACATAAACCCAGAAATTGAAATCAGAATCATAAAAATAAATACCAGATTTGAGTAGAAACATAAACCCATAAATTGAAATCATGACTTCAACGAAATAGGTTCATGCTGCAGAACATAAAGGGATAAAAAAATGAGCTAAATAAAACAAGTTCATACCTGAAACTGAGGCTCCATTGAAACTCTTGAAGTGTAGCGATGAAGGGGGAGACGACGCTGAGGACGACGGGAAGACGTGGTGCACGATGAAAGCAGAAAGAACGACGACACTCTGAAGCTGAAAAAGGAATTCTCAAATAAATTGGCAGTAGAGGTGGGTTCTGTAAAAAGGGAAGAGAAAACATAGTGTGAAAACAGGTATCTTAGATAAAAATCAAGAAACACAAACTGTTTGAATTGTGATGTTAGTATATCTCCCCAATTTGCACATCTAAGCTAGGAATCATAAGCTTTATGTGAAACTTTAAATTCTGTATACTTTATCTTACTTCTATTAATATAAAATATAAATGATATAAGATAAAGAAAACTGCTTCCAAAGCTTCTCTCCACCCTTCTATCTTCCCATTTATTTCCTCTTCCACTCATCTAATATGACTATCTACCTCAAACATGCACTATACAATAACTTGGATATGTTCAACTCGGCATATTTTACAGGCAAAATAAAAAAAAAAGGTTGATTTTTTAGAAGTAACCAAAAAACACTAACAAAAATATACAGATAACCTAGTGCAACAAAATATCCAGGATATACATCTTATTAAAATATCAGTAAAGTCATATCAGCCATATTAGTGTAGTCATGAGAATCACTCAGATATATTATCAGATTTCTTTGATATGCTTCCCTCAAAGCTAAAAAACCTGTATATACTTAAGATTGGGTATTATAACATCAAATTAAGCAGCAGTTATTGATTTTTTTTATCAGTTATGCCAACACAATATGGTGTAGATTACAAAATGCACAAGTTTATTGGAACCATCAACCTGAGCTTCCTAGTTCCTACTTCAATAAAGGTCCATTGTATTGTCTCCATCTCATTGTTTATACACGCAGTCTTCAATTATCTATGTTTATTCAAACCACTACAGCATTGAAACCCCCTTCCTCCTCCGAAGCATAAAAAAATAAGAAAAAAGTGTAGCACAATAATAGAGAATTATAATTGCTACATATAACTACTAAATTGACATGAATCTTAGCTACACCAACATGCTTGTAGCACAGAACAGAACAAATATAGCATACAATCCCTGCTTCAGTAATCACTAATGCTCAATTCCAGCCCAAAATAAAAATAAAAGATCACAATATGGCCATCATCATTCAATCACACTCGAACTACTAACCATATAACAAGATGATATATCATCGTTCAATAATACTCTAACTACTAACAATCAAGGATTTGGGCATTTAAATAAAATTACTTGAAAGGAAAGTCACAATTATTGCTTCGCCTTTGGACCCAACGTGAACGCTGGCCTTGATGGATGACTTGCTATTGAACGATCAACGGGGAGGGAGAGCCTACGAACCACAGAGAGATGAATTGGACGGTGACCGCTCCGCTGGACAGCGACGGCGAAGGCTGAGACCAGCGGAGAGTCACGTAGGTGGTGAGTTAACAGGAAAAGAATTTGGGAATTAAGGTACCGTATGGTGAGTTTGGGGGTGGGGCTGTGGAGTGTGGTGAATTAAGGGTTTTATTAGTTAAATTTAAAAAAAAAAAAAATTATGGTAAACATCAAAAAATAATTATTATTATTATTAAACCTTCATGTGGGATATATTTATAATTTATATTTTGTGTTTATTAAAAAAACTCAAAAAATTTGAGCTTACTAAAGACAGACCTTATAATAAACTAGTCATTAATACAAAATATTTTTAATTTAAATAAATAAAAAAATAAAATATAACACAATCAATAAATTAATGATTAACAAACTAATCAAAAACATACTTCAACTAATTTATAAATCAATCCATCAAATATGATTATATCAATAGTCCAATATTGCCTATGTTTGTCAATACTCTATTAAATCAACTCTTAATATTACAAGTAAATGCTAAGAATAAGACTGAGTCTCTAGTCTCTACGCAAAAAATAATCTCAAGTAATTACAAATTCAACTCGGAAAGAGAAAAAAAGAAAATAATAAATGTTAGACAGATATAAATATGGTACAGAAAGGAATTAATTATACTACATGTATATCAAAATTAGCTACAAAAATTAGGGTAAGCAAGGCTTAGATGGTCTACAAGGGTAAGGCACAGCGAAATATATAGCCTAAGATCATTGATAAAGCAAAGGAAGGAGAATTAGGGTTTTGTGGGAGGAAAAGGAAGCGTTGCAGTTGAGTGAAGAACGAGAGCAATGGCGCCGAAGCAGAGAGCAGCAAGGAAGGTCGGCAGGAACCCTGAACTGGTGCGGGGGATCGGGAAGTACTCTCGGTCTCAGATGTACCACAAGAGGGGTTTGTGGGCCATAAAGGCTAAGAACGGTGGCAAGTTCCCCGTCCATGAACCCAAGCCTAAGCCCCAGGCCCTTGCTCAAAAACCCCCTAAGTTCTATCCTGCTGAAGATGTCAAGACTCCTCTTGTCAACAAGCACAAACCCAAACCCACCAAACTCAGGTCTGTTCTTTTTTTTTTCTTTCTAATTTTCGATGTCAAATGTGATAAACAAAATTCTTGATCTGAAATGAGAATTTAGATTGGGATGGTGGCATTCTTGGCTATCTAATTTTACTATTTTTATAAATTGATTGACCTATCTTAGGGTTAGATTATTGATCCAATTGATCTTATATGTTTCATTATTTTATCACGTTTTCAGGGCTAGCATTACTCCTGGGACAGTGTTGATTCTTCTTGCTGGAAGATTCAAGGGGAAGAGAGTTGTGTTCCTCAAGCAGCTTCCTTCTGGGCTGCTTCTTGTGTCTGGTAACTCTTGCTCATTATCCTCAATGAAGTTTCTGTTTATGTTATTGTCTCGGATTTATAGTGAAAAATAGTGTTTTAAATCATATTGAACATTGGCTTTGTGTTTTTGTTATGGGCGAGTATTTCTGTTTTTTCGGATTTTGCTTGATAAGCCTTTTTTTTTTTTTTTTTTTAAAATACGTGGATGATGCTTCATTTCTCCCCTATGTCACTTAATTGAATGCATTAGTGCTTGAATTAAGTTGTCCATTGCAGTTTCAAACTTCGGATTTCAACGCATAGACAACATTTTCTCCTTTGATATTGCTTTCCATTGTGTTGTGTATAACTTGTGTCCGAATAAGCTAGCGGATTAATGAAGTTTTTCTCTCCTCTGGTCTTATATATCTTGTTTCCTCAGGACCCTTCAAGATTAATGGAGTTCCGTTGAGACGTGTGAATCAGTCGTATGTTATTGCCACATCAACCAAAGTAGATGTGTCTGCTTGTAACGTGGAGAAATTCGATGACAAATACTTTTCAAAGGAAGTCCAGAAAAAGAAAAAGAAGGGAGAAGGCGAGTTCTTTGAGTCCGAGAAGGAGGTTAGTTTGTATAAATTTCTTGTTTAATTTGTCTTTCTGGCACTTGCAGTTTTTATCAGCATTTGCTCATGTGCTATCTTGCATCAAATGTAGGAGAAGAAGACCCTCCCTCAAGACAAGAAGGATGACCAGAAGACTGTTGATTCTGCTTTGATAAAAGCCATCGAGAGTGTTCCAGACTTGAAGTTTTACCTTGGTGCTAGGTTTTCTTTGAAGCAAGGCCAGAAGCCTCATGAATTAGTCTTCTAGAGGAAAGTAGAGTCTTAGAATTTCTTTTTGATATTCTGTTTTGTGTTAAGACTTGGATCTAATTGTTGTCTTTTGATAATAGACATTTGCGGATCAACAGATTGGTCCAGCGATTTTGTCTTTAATTTTGCATTTGTGGGAATTCATTTGATGATTTTTAGGCTTCAAAGTTGGCATAGTAAAAGGAAACGGATAGAAGATCTTCTCATTGGTTTTGAAAATTATTCTTTTTCATTTTCTAGTGTTGGCCTAGTTACAAAGAAAACACAGGACTTGACTCGTTCGTTGCAACAATGACGTCCTTAAGTTAAATTCACAAAACGTTCAAACCGTAAACAATTAAACTTGTTCCGGCAAGGATACTCTTCGGTGCTATAGGTTGGCTTCACACTGTTCTTGCGGGCAACAGTGCGGGCTCTTGAAGCTTCTTGCGTGAAGTATTCTCGTGAACTTGAGTTAAAAATAGTGATAAAATATAAAAGAAGGATTAATTGGATTTTGGGAGACATAGGTAAATCTAACCAATTATTCAAGAATGTAAAGTTAGAATAATGAGTAGAGGATGAATTGCATGTGCGGTGTATTAGTGGTGGAGCAAGAAAAATGAAAATGAGCATTGTATGGTAGGGTCATGGAGCGGTACTACTGGTGGAAGTGCAGTGGCAGATGAAACATTATATTTAATAAAATTATAAGTGATATGTTTATGAATAGTTTGTATTAATTTGTGTGTAGGCAATATTTGTATTAAAAATTATGATCTGTAAATTGTATTTACTTTTTTTTCGGCAATTTCAAAAGAAATTGATTACCAATCAAATACTTATTCTTCTATTTCGGTCGAGACATGTGCGAACAATCTAAATGTTATAAAGATGCGAATCTATTGTGCTTTTTCAAGTAATAGAGACTAGAGAACAAATTTATAACTTTTTAATTTTAAATGATTATTTTATCTCTAGTATTTCTTTTTCGTGTGTACCAAAACGAGGTTAGATATATAAATATTTATATATCATCTTCTATTAATTTAAATTTTTATTTTATCTCTTGAAGCTTCTTGTATGAAGTATTCTCGTGAACTTGGACCCAAACGTGGTACCTGCAAAAAGAAATATTCAAGTCAGTGAAATATCTTTAACGAGAGCGAATGTCATATGTTGTGTTAGTGATCTTTTGCCCTCTTAACGTCGACCCAAATTTAAGGAGTTAATTATTTTGAACTTGTTTGATCCTACTGAGGTATAACCCGGTTTTACAGATGTATTAGGGATACAGTAAATAGTGACTTGCCGAACTTACGTTTAGCAAGTTGAGCTTTTGTCGTGCAGTTATACCTCGATCATGAACAAAATATATTAGCCCCAAGCTCAATGGACCAAAATTTAAGGAGTTAATTATTTTGAATTTGTTTGATTCTACTGAGGTATAATCCGGTTTTATAGATGTATTAGAGATACAGTACATAGAGACTTGCCGAACTTACGTTTAGCAAGTTGAGCTTTTGTCGTGCAGTTATACCTCGATTATGAACAAAATATATTAGCCCCCAAGCTCAATGCGCGTTACCATTTTTTAAGCTTGGGTTTTTAACGAAACAAATGAAATATTCACAATAATAATAGTAATTTAAAATTTAGTAATTTAATAATGATTCCACCTTGTAATTCGGGTTGCAATAAATTCATGTTTATTTCTCTAGGCAAAATCTGGACTATTCTTTTCATTACAGTATGTGAATAGTTACGTTTTGAATTACCCACTAAGTGGGTGGTAGTGATGCTTTATTGTCGTTTTTATCTTGGAAAAAGACAAAACTCTTGACCTAGGTCTTCTAGACTTCAAAAGGTTAGTTCTCCTGTCCTTGTCTTTTTGTCTTCTTGCTTTGACAATAGGTAGAGAAAAAGAAAAAAGAAAAAGTGGTTGAGGTTAAAAATGAAAATTTCTATCACTGGGTGCATGTTGACATTAAAATGCGTGCTTCTTCTTACTGCGATAACGAGTCACTTCGCGAGCTCAAAGCTCTGAAGTTGATTAAGGATGGTTCGACCATTGGCGTCGAATTTCTCCCTTACGGCAGTGAGAAGAGGGTTTGTGAGAGGAAGGGAGACTAGGGTTATTTTTATATGTATACCCTCTGTTTTACTGAACTTTATTTAAAATTTCCGTTTTTTTATATTAAGTGTAAGGTTCTGACTCAACTCAACTGCGCTCCATCCCAGCTACATCTAAATTCTTGGGCGTTTTTGCGAGTATTTGAGTGTTTAATGGATTTTCTGAAGTTTCTGAAGTTTCTCGTGTCTCTTAATATTTTCTTTTCTTTGTTCCAGTTGAAGGGAGTGCGAAAAGGTTTGTGGGTCAACCTTAGTAGCTTCCCAAATCGTTTTATATTTTTGCTTACCAGGGTAGGCGCCAAATGTTCCAGCAAGGATACTCTTCCATGCTATAGGTTGGCTTCACACTGTTCTTGCGAGCTCTTGAAGCATCTTGCTCAGAAGTGAAGTATTTTTGTGAACTCGAACCCATGCGTGGTATTTGTAAAAAGGACTCTGACGCTCAAGTCAGTGAAATATCTTTAACGAAAGCGATTTCACCGATGTATTAAGGATGCAGTGCAAAACTCATAACGTTAATATGGTGTCATAGGCTTATGAAACGGTAAATGCAGCCAGGAGCTTCTTCCTCTCACATTTGATTCATCGTCTCTTGCTACAATCTTATGGAACCATAAAGAAATTACACAAATATTAGAACTATTGTCCCCAAGTTCCTCGAACAACCAAGTATTATCCGTTTCCATCCTTCATCTGTTTGAGTTGCATTCATGGCGTATTTACTATCCATCTAAATCTCCTTTGACAATCGATTCCTGAACAAACTGAACACATATGAATGAAATGAAGTGCTTTTAATTAAATTGATATGAATATGATGCGTATTTTAATTAACTAATGTCACATATATTTTTGAGAGACTATAGATGTCACAAATCTTTTTTTTATTCGTTAGATGAATTGGACAGTTCTTACACTATGTACTCACTAACATTATGTTTGGTTTAAGGGAAAATAACAGGAAAGAAAAATGATGAAAAGAAAATGAGAGAAAAGAAAAATTTTTGTGTGGGTCCCACTAAAAAAATTTTCCATCCATTCCAAGCAAGAAAACAAGAAGAGAAAGATTATTTTGTTTGTATTTACAATATTATCCATAGTTATATTATTATTAATAATTATCAATATAAATTTAATTTTAATAATTTTAATATATTATTATAATAGAGATTTATATTTAAACATTATATATGTATTAGATAAAATTATAATATTTTAAATATTTATAAAATATAATAAAATATAAATAAATAAAAATATTTATATTTTACTTAATTATAAGGGTATTAATATAATTTTATATCATTATGATTTTCTTTTTTTTCACTTTTCTTTTCATCTAAACGGAAAAAAAATTTCTCTCTATTTTCTTTCCATTCATTTTTTCTTCAACCAAACAATACACAAATAATTTCACTTTTCTTTCTATTTTTTTTCCTCTCATTTTCTTTCCTCTTATTTACTTTCCTATATCCAAAGCCTAAGAATTTTTCATCCATTAAGAGAATAAGAGGCACCATGATTTACCACTTCAACTAATTTATTTCGATGCAATGAAATATTTCTTTCTGTCGCATGGCGGCAAGTATGAGTTTTTTTTTTGTCAAATTATACCCTAAAACATACACATTTCTTTCCCCCTCTTCCATAAATTTTGGATTTAGATTTTCTAAATTTTAAATTTTACTTTAGAAAAAAATGTGATCTTTTACCATTTATTTTATAATGAGACATAAAAAATATGAAAAAAAATTATTCAATAATAAAAAATTACACTTTACCTTTTAAAATTAAAATTCAAAATTTAGAGATTCATAAATTTCATATATCAACATTTTAGTCATAAGCCAAACATAATTGCCACTGGACCAAGAAAAAGTCTAGCCCAACCAACATTTTCCTTATGAATTGGGCTGTACCTTCTTATGGGCTTCCCAAAAACAAAAAGGAGAGCAGAGTAGTCTTTTCTACCCTAGGACCGTCTTACTGTAAGCATTGGTGCACTCTGCAAGTCTGCATATTTGGGGAGTGGATCCTCTCCAGTGAGAAAAAAATTGGATAGTATCCAGTGTCTAATCTAACCTTTCATTGTTTTCTCTTTCATATTTAATTTTGGTCCCACTTATAGAATTAAAGGTAAAAGATCACACTTTATTCTCTCAAGTGGATTTTTCACTGCAGAGGATCCATTTCCATTTTGTTCTAGCATCTTCTTCCCGTTTTCCAATGTTCTGAAAATCGGACCGAACTGACCGGTCGAACCAATTTAACCGCAAACCAACAACACTAACGATTCGGTCAGACATATAAAACCGGAAATCATAAAACCAAAAAAAAACCATTGAACCGGAAGTGAACCGGCCGATCGGATCGAACTCGAACCCGGCCGGTTTACACCAAAAAGGGAAGCTCATTCGTTTCTTTCTCCCTTTCTTTCCTTCAGTCAGAGAAATCACCCAACCCAACCACAAAACCCTAGCACTGTAAGCCTACACCACCGCCACAAGGAGTGGCATACTGCCGCCGTCCGTCGCACTCAAAGTTCGCCATCCGTCATCTAGCTTCCCTCGTGCTCCAAATCTTCAACCCCTGTTCGCTGTCACCGATCGCGGTTGCTTCCTCGAGCTCGGCGTCCGTCGTCTTTGTCTGCTCAGCCGCGCTTCCGTCGCCGTTTGTTTGCCGTTCACGTTCGCGTCTTCGTTCGCGTTCTTCGCCATTCGCGTTCGCTCGGTGTTCACCGTTCGCGTTCACTCGGTGTTCACCGTTCGCGTTCACTCGCTGTTCACCGTTCGAGTTCGCGTTCGTCTGGAAGCCACGTTGCTCTGCTTCAAACTCTGCCACCAACCCGCGCGCTCCACTCAGCCGTCGAGCTGCTCTCTTTTGTCCCCGCCGTGAGTTCCCTAAACCCGCCACCAGACAATACACTCACACAACACCAATACTCTTCTTCAAACTCTGCAACTTCTGATTTCTATTACAATAAGTAATTATTTGATTTGTAGTGGTTTGGATTTTTTCATAGACTAAATTAAAGTTACAATAGTCATGTTCTCTTCTCTATCACATTGAAATTAAGCTTTGAATTCTCTTATTTTGTTTTAATTTTACCGCACTCAACATGTTTGATGAAATGCTTTAACCATATTTCTGGTTGGTTTTATAATTTCTAGCTTTTAGAAACTTAGTAAGTTGGTTGCATGTGAAATTAGAATAATTGGATCATAGTAATTAGGAAATTTTAGCTGTACAAATAGCATGTTTGCAGAAAACATGTTAGCATGATGATTCCACTTGCATTAGTGAATTTTTTAACTGTTATTGTGAACTTGTTAATTTGCTAATTGTTCTTGTGTTCTTCTGTTACTTTTATTTTTTTTTGTTTTGTTGTGATTTTCTATTCTTGAATTTGTTAAGTTGATTTGCTAAATTGTTGGGCTGCTGTTGTTTTAATTTGTCAAATTGTTTGGTTGCTGCGACCTAATTTGTTGGATTTTCTATTTAGGTCTTGTTCTTGTTTATTTGCTAAATTGTTGTTGTGTATTTGTTGTTTATTTGCTGGATATTGGTGATGATTGTCTTTGAGATTATTTACTATGCAGGTTTAGTGTCATCACTGTTTTGGAATGTTTTATAATGTACTAATGTTTGTTGCTGTTTTGTAATTGCTGGTTGCAGGTTTAGTGTGATTATTGGTTAATGTTTTGGTTTAGTGTTCTCTCTTTTCCAGATTTCCCTTCTCCCTGTATTTCTGCATGTTGCTGAATTGGTAATCAATAAATTTGCCTTTTTGCTGTAACTCGGGACTTTACTAGGATTTGTTAAATTTGTTGCTGTAAATTGTTGCTTCCCAGGCACAGAATCAGAACAGAATGCTCAGTCAGTGTTTGATTGATTGGCTTTGCTCACCGATTGTATTTGATGATAAATTTTAAATTGATAACTTTTAAATTTTAAATTTGCACTGCCCATGTTACTGATTCACTGTTCTCAGTGCTTTTTGTTGTTGTTAATCACTGTGATGAGCTTTGTTAAAATTTGCACTGCCTATATTACTGAGTGTTCTTTCAGTGCTTTTTGTTGTTGTTAATCATTGTGGTGAACTTTGTTAAAATTTGCACTGCCTATGTTACTGATTCACGGATTCATCCCTCTCGTCATTATCATTGGCATGAACTCCGGACCAAAGCCCCAACTCTCTGGATAAAATTGTAATGAAAGCTTATTGGGACTTTTTCTTCTACTTAAGGTATGAATTAGAATGATGAGGCCAAGTTGTGAATACACAAGTGTCAACGGACTATAATATATATTGAATTTGTGACATTAGAAGGGTGTAATAATAACAATAATGGAGTCATGTTACTTGAATATTGAGGTTTAACATTTAAACTCTCAGCTTCTCAGCCCTGTTTGATTCTTCATCTCAAGCAATTGAATCGAATCAACTAGGCTTTCCTTTTCTTTTTCTTTTAGTTGATTCTTAATTTTTCTAATATATGTAACTTTCTGAATCAAGTGGATCAGATTATGTAGTTTTCTTGATTTGGGATATTTTCGAAGACGCATTAGAAGAGTTATTTTATTATTATGTTTGCTATAATAATATTCACATGTTCTGTATGCTTGTGATTGTTTCGGTGTTTACATTTTCTTTCCAAGTCACTTGCTGTGGTTGTTCTTTGAGTTAAGGCTTTGTATGTGTGTGTGAGAATATGTATAATGTTGAATGCTGTTGCATCTAATAGGAGTTCTTGGAGTACCCTCATCTTTGGTCCTTTATAATTTATTTATTATTTTATTCTAAAACGGTTTTTTTGGTTGGACCACCGGTTGGACCGGTTAGACCAATAAACCAGTGAACCAGTGACTAAAACGGTTTGATGACCGGTCCGGTTTTCAGGGCCCAGCTTAAGAGCCAACATGACACATCACAACGCAAGAGAGTAACCATTAATCATCCCGGTATACTTGAAGAGGATTCATCTGAAACTATTTTCTTCTCTTCCTCTGAGCTCATCCTTCAACAATGGCGACCGTGATGCAGAAAATAAAGGATATCGAAGATGAGGTACCCTATGCTTTGTCTCTAATGCTTCCTTCCTTCCTTCCATTGTATTCTCAACGGAACTTGGTTGCACGCCTCGATTCGTATCCGTGAAAGTATAACATTTTTGGACTACAATCTAATCCATAAGTTGTTTTCCTCTGCAGTAGTAGGGTTACTACCGTTTGATTACGAATTACGAAATTTTAAAGCCATATCCTAGGATCCAGTTTTAAGGTGTTATTAATACAAATGATTTATACTTAATATGATTCTTAAGAAGCTCTATGCATTTCTAGAGTTGGAATAGAAGCTGTGCTTAATTGTGATTAATGTTCCTTAATCGGAATTATTCTCGCCAGAAACTTCTAAATTCTATTTTCGTTGGAGTTCATATTTCAGTACATATTGCAACTTCGTCTGATTAGTGATTACGTTCAATAATATTTAAGCATCAAGTAAGATGGGATTGTAATGAATTCCTTGTTACTCAGAATAAGTGAAGTTTTTATGTTTAGGCTAAAACTAAAACAACTAATACTGCGGATACCTCTAAGTCGTAATTCTGGTTGAATATGTATAGATTGAGTTTGAGAGATTGACAGCTACGATAAGGTTTCATATTATTTCTGTGCATGTGCTTTGTTTCCTTTACTCCCTGCATATGGTAATCAAGAACTGAGGAACTGTATTG
Source organism: Arachis hypogaea (assembly GCF_003086295.3). Taxonomy (NCBI): domain Eukaryota; kingdom Viridiplantae; phylum Streptophyta; class Magnoliopsida; order Fabales; family Fabaceae; genus Arachis; species Arachis hypogaea. The sequence goes on from NC_092055.1 coordinate 106,782,493, forward strand.
ATTGTTCAAAGCAGCAGCTGTATTTCCATTGTAGTTATTATTTCAAGTATGATCATTGTCATTTTTATGCTGCAGATGGCAAGAACGCAAAAGAACAAGGCTACTGCTCATCATTTGGGCTTGCTGAAGGTAAACATGTTTCTGCATTGTGTGCTTCATCGTTAGATGGGATATGGGAAAGAACGTGATCAATTTCATCCAAGCACTGGAATGATGGGGTCATGTTAAATGAGTTGGTAGATGGGATATGGGACAGAAAGTGATCAATTTCATCCAAGCACTGGAATGATTGGGTCATGCTGAATGAGTTGGTAGAATTTTGTAGGAGTAATTGCTCTAGAGATTGCATTTGGACGTGCTTCTGGTTCATGACTCATGACTCAAACCCTTTCCCTGAAATTCAATTGGAAGTTGTATTATTAGGCTAAGCTCATTCTACTCTTGGAATAGGCCTTCTTGTTTCCACTTTCTAGCTGTTGCTGGATACAAGATTCCTACTGATTTACATATTGATTTATTTATAATTTTGGGTGCATGTAGCTCGTACGCGTATTCCGATTTGGATAAAACATTAAAATATAAGTTGAGAATATTTGAATTGTTTTTTCATCAGCCTTGGGCTCCTATTGTTAACTTGGATACTTTGTTTGAAAGTTTTCTGATATATGATATTGAAGGCTACATGGGTGTTTTCACTTCTGCTTCTATTTGGAATCAACCACCAATAAGATTATTTTTTATTAGAATTATTTTCCTTGTTATCTTTTACTTTTGTATTTCTGTGATTCTATTCTTGCTGCTAGTTGATTTAATATTGTTAAACATATGGCCACTCTGGTACTAGGCTAAACTGGCAAAGCTGCGGAGGGAACTCCTTACTCCTTCATCAAAAGGTGCTGGAGGTGCTGGTGAAGGTTTTGATGTTACTAAAAGTGGTGATTCAAGAGTTGGTCTTGTGGGTTTCCCTTCAGTTGGCAAATCTACTCTACTGAATAAATTGACTGGGACATTTTCAGAGGTAGGAATGTATTTCTATGAGTCTTATATACTGCCATCTTCACTATTTAATTTATTTATATCGCAGTGTGCCAGTGTTTCACTTCTATGAGTTCTACCATGTTTTTGAAATATTGCAAGTGATGTTTCTTTTTCTCTTTCTAAAAAATAAAATAAAATTGCATGGGATAGGTGCATGTCATATCTAGGGTAAGGTTGTTGGCCTATGATATTGAGATCAAGGTTTTTTATCTGGAATCAACCCCTCTGCTTACAGGGTAAGGCTGAGTACATCTACCCTTAGGAGATCCTAATCCGTGGGGACCTTCTGCAGTGGCCCACCATTTATATCTCGAGTTCATTCTATTTTTTTTTTTATCATCTGATCTGATTATTATAAAATGGTATAAATGAGCTGTTACTTATTTTAACTTCTACATTTTGCTATCATTCATGATGTTTGTCAACTATTCTTTGCTTTGGACACTATAATAGTGGTCATTGGCGTCTATTCACGTGTCAACCAGATGCTCCCTTTTTTATTTTAAAAGATAGCGGGCAGCATTACAATTATGAATTATCTAATATGCTTAATAGCTTATGTGAAAGAGTTTCCTGAAGACTTTTACTTGTTTTGGTTTGTGTAGGTTGCTTCCTACGAGTTTACAACCTTAACTTGCATCCCTGGCGTGATCACGTATCGTGGAGCTAAAATTCAGGTGCCACAATATTAGAAAGCTTAATGTTGATGATGTTTTCATCTTTGCTCTTGGTGAAAAATCCCTCATAAGAGGGTTTTCTACTGTTATTGATATCATATGAATGCAACTAGGTTGCGGAGCCATAGTAAATAAAACCATATTTCTTTCTCTTAGGTTTCACTTATAATACTTATCAAGGTCAAGATATTCTGCTTGTGAGCTTTAAAACTTGTGTTACTTAAAGCAAAATCTAGTTGCACTTGAACCTCTTGATTAATTAAGATCCCGTATCTTTATGATTGATTTTGTCTGCTTGCAACTTTATCATCCTACATTTTACTATTTTGATAAATTTTTAATTATTTAATTACATGTGACAGTTGCTGGATCTCCCTGGAATTATTGAGGGTGCTAAAGATGGAAAGGGTAGAGGAAGACAGGTAAAATAAAATTGTTCTAATTGCAATTTTAAGTAGATTTTAGTATAATATATGTCAACAAAATTTCAATGTTGATTAGCCAAATCACGTCTTTTGTAAGTAATTAACTATGTAATCAAAGGTCCTTGTGAAACTTGTAAAAAATTTTCCGTTGATCATCTGCTGAATGCTGTGGTGATATCAATGGAAAACATTTCAGTGTCTAGAGAACCTGTGGTTTTATATTTGGTCATATGGCAGAATTGTTTTTCAAAGATTCTTGATTCTTAATGGCAGTATTTAGAGAACTGTGTATAATTGTAAGCTATGTTTTTGTCTTTTTCTCCACTGGCAGAAACTGTCTTCAGCACCATACATGATTGTTACATATTTAGGAAGATTGATTCAGATTTCGCAAATTTCATTCCATCAAGTTTCTGCACGAGCATTGAATCTTGTATTTTAAAATATTTAATACTTAGTTGTTGTTCAACTAATATAAGTATATTCATATAGATTTGCAATTAATAACTGATCCGCCATGCAACTTGGCACATTCACACTTCGGGAAGTGGCAAAGACACATTTTTATTTTATATATTGCTTGGCAAATGCAGGTTATCAGTACTGCAAGGACTTGCAATTGTATTTTAATTGTTCTTGATGCCATAAAGCCAATAACTCATAAGCGGCTTATAGAAAAAGAGCTGGAGGGATTTGGTATAAGGTAACCAATTGTATTTGAATTGCTCGTGTCATGTACGCAAGTTTCCACTTGTCTCCCCCCCCCCCCTCTCTCTCTCTCTCTCTCTCTCTCTCTCTCCCAAAATAAATAAATAAAAAATGCGGGAAGAAGCTTCTTTACTTTGTTTCTCTTTGATTAACTTGTTTACTGATTGACTGTAGGTTAAATAAAGAGCCACCAAATCTGACTTTTAGGAAGAAAGATAAAGGTGGAATCAACCTCACTTCAACGGTTACCAACACACATTTGGATCTTGACACTGTGAAGGCTATATGTAGTGAGTACAAAATTCACAATGCAGATATTACTCTCAGATATGATGCTACTGCCGATGACCTTATAGATGTTATCGAGGGAAGTAGAGTATACATGCCTTGCATCTATGTTGTGAACAAGATTGATCAGATCACACTTGAGGAATTAGAGATATTGGATAAGCTACCTCATTACTGCCCAATCAGGTAATTCTTCATTCAAATCATTGGTCTTGTATGCTAAATATCTCAAACCTTTTTCCCCTAGGAAGCATATTTTTTAATGATCGTTATTTCTTCCATTTCCATAGTCGCCTTAACTTATAGATCATTTATTTATAAAAGTTATATGTTTTTCTGACTTTTCTTTAGTGCACACCTGGAGTGGAACCTCGATGGTCTTCTGGAGAAAATTTGGGAATATCTCAATTTAACTCGTATTTATACTAAACCTAAAGGGATGAATCCTGACTACGAGGACCCGGTAATATTGTCATCTAAAAGAAGAACAGTTGAGGACTTCTGCAATCGCATTCACAAGGATATGCTTAAACAGTTTAAGTAGTGAGCATCCTTTCCCAATCTTGAAGCTTTATTTTTTCATGAAGTCTTGTGACTTTTCCATGTATGCGTTAAAAGCTACTACATGTTCTGAATCATGGTCACCTAAATTTGCATCATAAAACAGAACAATGAACATGCCTCCTCTCCCCATCACCACACTCCCATTCCGATCCCCTTGCCTTCATTTTTTTTTTCTTTCTCTTTCTTCCTCCTCCCTCCCCTGTATCTTTCATTCACCCAATGCTTATATGTTTGCTGAATGATGCAGTGCTCTGGTCTGGGGTTCAAGTGCGAAGCACAAGCCTCAAAGAGTTGGCAAGGTAACCTACTCAATTTACTCCACTTATTTGCTCCCCCCGCAAAAGTTGTATTTCTACTTCTGTTCTTCCTTATTAGTAAATGTTAATACTAAGTGTAATACGCTGTTACATACCAGGAGCATGAACTTGAAGATGAAGACGTGGTTCAGATTATCAAGAAGGTATAAGAAGTTATAAGTGTTGTTGCAAGGTATTCAAGATGATATCTTTTGGAAACATAACAGGGGCATGAGTTGGAACTGAGACTTCCAATCAGTGATTGAAGATCTCTTCGTGATTTCCCCGAGGTTAAATCACACTCAAATTACTTTCCTTTTTCAGTTGGGAGTTGAGTTGAGTATTTCCAGTCCGGAGATGTAATTAAAAAACTCTAGTTTGTGATGTCTCTTTTTGACCATGCCGATACAAATGGATATTTGGGGCTGCTCTTGTAACATGTTTTTGTTTAGATAGATGATTCAGGTGGATATGTTGGTATGTTTTTTGCCGGAAATTCTGAACAAGATACAGACAAACTTTATCCATGTCAAATAGTACGACTGATATTGATATACCTTTTGGAAAGAAAACTAGTACTTTAGCTCTTAATAATATTAAAAGAAATAATTTTTTTAAAATTACGTCAATTGAGTCTGGCCTTGGGATTTTTTTTAAAATATTTATCGAAATAGATAATTTGTAGCATTTTTATCAAAATGTATTTTTTTTTATCTTATTTCGTTTAATACTACAATGTAAATGAGATACGTGAATAATTATAATGTGTATAGTGTAAATGAGATATTTAACGATAAATTTTTAACAGTTATAAAATGATGTGTAACTTTTTGTATTCGTTATTGAACATTTCACTATTTCTTCTTTATTTTTTTCTTTTGAAAATAAACCAAAATGTTTAGTAGCAGTGGATATTTGGTTAAGTGTGTATCTCAATTGTCATATGAAAAATCGGCATAATGAGGTGATATTTGAGTGTAAGAATTCTATTCTGTTACGTACTCGGTGAGCTGAAGAGTCTATATTGAGTAATCTCGGTGGTCGCGGAAGAAGAAATCGGAAGGGTGGGGTATAGGACTGAAGAGTCTATATTGAGTAATCTCGGTGGTCGCGGAAGAAGAAATCGGAAGGGTGGGGTATAGGATGCTAGTACCGATAGAAAATGGAGTTTTTTGGTTTCGTCTGTTTTGTCTCCATGACGACGAGCATGTGCACCTAATATTTGACATCTATAGGAGAATCATGGTGGAATAAGTGATGGAACTTTCTGGTAATGTCGGCGGTGGTGGATCTGAGCAGTCGAACTTTGTGTAGGATGACCCACCTCTCACACCTCCACGAATACACGTGGCTAATCCAGTAAAAGACATAGACGTTGATGGTGAGGACTTAGACGAGGAGTATGTTGCAGATAGTAACGAAAGATGATGACGAGGAGGAATTTGTACTGGAATCCAGAGACTCCAGTCGAGCTATCACGTCGGTATTTTCTGCTGCACCGCACTCAATTTCAATCTTATCATCTGTCTCCAGTCAATATCATATATTAGATCTGAACATGATGCAAGAGAAAAATCCATTTTTCAAATTAATTTAAATTATAAGTAAACTAATTTAACAAATAATTACATACATCTACATTGTAAATTCATTTAAATAAAAACATTTACTTAAGTAATGAAAAATTAAATTAATAAACGTCTGTTTAATTTAATTTAAATAAAAATATTTAAATAAAAAATCATAACCAAATTAATAAACGTGTATATAATTTAATGTAAATAAAATTAATTAATTAAATAATTAATAACAATATTCATTTCCCATCTCATTCATAAGTTAGGTTATATAAAAACATTTACTTAAATAACTAACAACAAATACACTATTAATTTAATAACTTAATTTAAGTCTTAACAAATTTAAATTGAAAAATCAATTACTTAAATATTGACTAAATAAAAACATTCACATCTTCTTACGTAATTAGTTTACCAAAATTTTTAATAACCCTATTTTAATAACTAAAATCATCAAAATATGCTTAATAACCTACATTAAAGAAAAACAACTCTAAATAAACATTTAACTACTAAATCCATGTTAAAATATGCTTAATACCACACAATATTCTTTAAACCATTCTTAACAATATATTCATATGCCTAACATGTACTACATACTATTTCTGTAAAAGTACTTTAATTATGGCAACATATTTATGTTTTAACATAAACATAAAACGAAGAACAACACCAACCTCAAAGTTGGCTGCTTCTACAATGTGCCATGTCGTGTTCAGTTGGTTGATGTCTGCATCGTGATTATCGGTGCTCGTTATAATCTTGAAGTAAGTCGTAAATTTGATTAGAGAAGGGTAAAAGTGGAAAAAAGTTGAAGAAATGGATGGTTTAAGATACAAACAGTCACTGTGAACAAAATATTATATATAGGCGTCGTCCAGTCTTATTTTGTTTAAAGTATAAACGAATTAATATTGCACATATTTCGTTTATACTGTAAATGAAATAAGAGTGTTACACACTACGTGTACAAATATGATACGGCCACGTCGTTTTGTGACTTATTTCGTTTACAGTATAAACAAACTACGTATAGTAATAATTCATTTCACTGTAAACGAAATAGGATATAAGATGCATTGGTAAAAAGGCTACAAATTATCTATTTCGATAAATAAAATATTTATTTATTTATTTAAAAGAATCTCCGGCCTTTTGGTTTATGGCAAAAGAGATACACAGAATAAAAGGAGGATTTTTTTATTTAAATTAAATAAATATAAAATTTACGAAAATACATAAAGTACAATGTAATTACATAAATATACAATTGGTCACATCTCCGTTATTGAGGAGATTCCAAAAATTAAACACATTTCGAATACTGAAACATTAATATGTGTCAGAAGAGTTAAATGGGTACTGAGTACCTGAGATACATGCAAAAATAGAGTATGAGCTCAGTACTCGAGGCACAATGCGCGAATTGGTGACTCAGTATCCGAAATGTGCTCATAATTGAATTTGTGTTTATTTCAATTGTTTTACTATTTTCATACTTTATAACCATTTAAATTGGAGTTCCTGAAGTACACACAGCCCCGACAATATGAACGCGACAGAAACATCAACAAACTAAATGACACTTGGCACATAGCTGGTGCTTTGGATTTTCAGATTAATTTTTTTTTTGTATTTTAAGTAAATAATTAGTTTAGTTGTTTAGACTTTATTAATTTAGTTAACAGTTTAGGTATTTTGATTTTGTTAGTTAGTTTAGTTAGTTTTTTTTCTCTTAATGTTTTTAATTTGGTAATCTTTGCACTCTTTATTGTAGAGATTTTTGTTATTCTTTTTATTATTCTTATACTGTTAGTACTCATATTTTAGTAAAAATATTATATATACATAAAAGTTAGATATAAATTAATTATTTAAGCAATTATGTAAAAATATTGTTTAACTCATTTTAAAGTCTAAATTATACTTCTAACTTAATTTTTTTTTATTTTGAGTACTTGTAAAATGAGTTATTTATATAAAAATAGTGTCATTTATATAAGTACCCAAAGTAAAAAAAAAATCAAGTTAGAAGTATAGTTTAGACTTTAAAATGAGTTAAACAATATTTATACACAATTTATTAAATAATTAATTTAGTATCTAAACTTTTATGTATATATAATATTTTTACTAAAGATATGAGTACTGTTGCGATTGTTACTTGAAATGGTGACTTGGGCTTGAACGTGAAGTCCAGACTCCTTGTAAGATAGCATCCAACTTGTTCTTGTGTCGAGGTGCCGCCGTTCGAGTTCTACGTGAGCAGGTGGGGGTGGTACCTACAAGAGACTCTGATACTTAAGTTAGCAAGGGCTTTAAGTAGGTTTTTAGTAGGTTAGAACATAAATATACCTGAGGAGTGTCAGTGTATTTATAGTTGTAAACTCCGCTAAAATCGGTAAATAATTAGTCAATAAATTAAATTTTAATAAGAAAAATTAAAAATATAAATCTAATATTAAAATAGGAGAGAGCTCTTCAAAACGAGAATTTTGACACCAATTTCAAAGAATTTGGCTCAAAATTGGACCGAACGGGTCGAATCGAACAAACCGGGCCCAAAATGGACCCAAGGTCCATTACCCACTCACCAATTATGAGCTTCAGCTCATAACATTTCCATTCATTTCCCCATTTTCGTTCCAGAGCAAGGGGAGAAGAAGGTGAGAAGCTAAACCCTCCATCCTCATTCAAACCACCGTAACTTCTTCATCCGAGCACCGTTTGCAGCCACGCATCCAGCGCGTCGAGCTCTACGTTTCTATCGGATCAATTTTATTGGCAAGCTTCTCTCTAAATTCAGTTTTTCTGCCCTATTGATTTTCAAAAATTATGTATGTGAGTGTTGAGATTTTGGTCTTTTTATGTTATAAGACCCGATTAGCTTGAGAAAGATGCTCACTCTTGTTTATTTGGCACTTGGGTACGGTAAGGATCATTAACCCCTAGTTAATTCTTTGATTTAGTTAGTTGGAAATTAAATTGGGTATGTGTATTTATGACAATTGGGTTAGGTGTATGAGTATATGTGAGATGGAGTAAGAATTGAATATACTAGAGGCTTAATTGGAAACTTGAGAAGCTGAATTGTGGCAAGGAAGGCTTGAAAGCTTGCTTTGTGGAGGTGTCTCGGGTTATACGCGAAAATCGGCCAAGGTATGGTTTAGGTTTCGCGCGTTTAATATATAAGGTTTTATGGAAACTTAGGCTAGGGAACTATAGGATAAGTTGAAATGATTAATTGTGTTAAATGATTAGTTTTTATGGTATTGATGGATGAGTTGATGTGGGCATGGATTGAGTAATCGATAATGTGGGTTGAATGAAAATATATATGTATGTTAGTATAATGATGATGGATGAAGGATTTATGATTATGGCAATGTGATGATATGGTTGAGATTGAGTGGTGTTTATGTGGATTTGTTGGTATGGTTATCTTTATTAATGTTGTGGTGGTGGTTGAAGTATTCTATGATGATGATAATAGGTGGATATGAGATAAAATGTTAGTTTGTGAGTTTATGAGTAAAATTTGTAAAGTTGGATTGAAATGAGGTGTTGTTGAGTTAAGGACATGCAAGGGTTGCAAGAATGGTTGTGTTATGGTGAAGAGTAAGTTGTGTTGATGATTTTGGTATGTTGGGCATGAATATGAGTTTTGGTAAAAATGGGGTTTAGTATATTTTGGTAAAATGTGAATTTTGATGAACTTTGGTAGCCCATAACTTGCCCTACAGATTTTGGATGAAGGTGAGGTTTGTCTTAAATTAAAGAAGGTTTTAAAAGCTTGAAAATGATATAAGGTTTGCGAAAAACTAAATTCTGTAGAGGAAGTTATGGATGCCGAAAATTGGGTGCAAAAAACTGAATTTTTAAATGTTGCAGCAGAACCAGATTTTCTGAGGTGTGCCCACGCACGCAGCTGTGCGCATGCACCCAATAGAGGCAAAAATTTTCCTGTGCGTACGCACGACCTTGTGCGCACCCACACCTGGTATTTTTCATAAAGTGTGCGTACGCACGCCCTTGTACGCACGCACACGCCAGGATAGGCCTTCTGTTGGTGGCGCTAGCACAGGTGAGGCGCATGCACACTTAGTGATGTGTGCGCACGCACACGTTCTGCTTTCTTTTGAGTGTGCGCACGCACACATATGTGCATACGCACACATCCTGTTTTTCAGCACCTGTGTTTTTACGTTCTAAACATGATCTTGAACTTCTAAACCTCCATTTCTGCCCTGTTAACCCTAGATTTTTCTAGTGAGCTTAGTAATTAGTTAAAGTTAGGAAAAGAGTGATAATTTGAGAGTGAAGTAATAATCTTAAAATGAAGAATTAGGTACAAATTGTAATGATATGAGAAGTATGTATGAGATTAGGCTAAGCTATGACTATAAAGAACTAATGTAAGGAAATGACGATGATAATGATGAGATTTGGGAATGAATGTATGTTTGAGATACCTGGGTAGTAGTAAGGATGGTGGTTCGTCCCGCTTGCTCCAAGTTAATGTTTGAGAATTGATAATGATCATGCTTGACTTAAATAAATGTATGTTTGTGATGCCTGGGTAGTAGCAGCAGTAGTGGATCTTCCACTTGCTCCAAGTTGAGCTTTTAAACACCCGCCTGGGTAGTAGCCGCAGTAGTGGTTATTCCACTGGCTCTGGGTTAAGCGGGTAGTAGTAAGGGGGTTGTAGCTCAAACCCACTTGCTCTGCATGGGTGTTTCAGTCCATGGTTAGCTACCAGGACATGTCAGGTTGGCTATATAACCGACAGATGATATCATCATCCATAGGACAGGCATGCATCATGTGCATTTGTTTGCTTTGACTGCTATGCATTATTTGAGATTGCCTAATTAAAAATATATATTCTTCTACTTGCTATACTTGCTATTTGCACTATCTGCTTTTTACTTGTGCATGAACTTGTTTGGTTGCTTGTCTCTGCATGATTTATGGATGACGAAGGAACGGAGGAAGGGTGAAAAAGGTTGGTGGTTATGTTAGGTTTGAATTTGAGTAAGTATAAGAATAGCTTAGGTCACCTACCCCTAATGATGGTTTTGCTTAGAAACTAAGTTTTATAATCGTATGACGGAGTTCTAGGATTGCCTCTGGCATTTCCAGGACCTTATTTATTATACGCGTGGCACCTTTACCATGCTGAGAACCGGGTGTGTTGTTGTTTTCAGATGCAGGTCGAGCGGCTCCTCGTTAGGCGTTTGAAGGTTTTGCGGCGAAGTGGTTTATTTTGGGGTCTCCTTTTATTATCTTGATGTATATATATGTATAGTTTCTCCTCTTGTATGTAAGAATACTTTGTTTATGTACCTCTTAGAGGTTTGATGGAGAAATAGGGTTTTGAACATGCTCTTTTGGGTTGTTACTATATATATATATTCTCCGGCCAGCCTTGACTTCGCAGGCTGAGTCAGGAGCTAGTTATGCTGTGTTCTTGGCCCTCTACTCGTATCATCTGTACATAGATGTTAATGAACTTTAGTTTTCTTTTAACGCAAGTAACCACGTTTTCTGAGGGTTGCGCTTTTAAATTTTGCGACTTTGTTTTACTCGTTTTTCAAGGCTCCTTGTTAAGTATCCCTTTCTCTATTATTATATATATTTTTTTATTTTTAGAGGTCGTAATACCTTACTATCTCAGTCTTATGACTTAAGCATAAGATTAAGTATGGTAAGGTGTTACAATAGTAGAGTCGATAATCACCTTTTGGGTAGTTCCACCTTTGTTAGTGGATAACCATTCCCTTTATCTTGAGAGTTTGTTAGAATCCATCTTTTAGTGGAGATAGAGATAGTAGGAGAGATTTGGGAAGGCAGTTTACTTATTTGGATAAGTAAAACAGGACCTTCTTATCGTGTCCGACCTCTTAGGAGGTCGTGTAAGTGGAAGAGGTCACCCTTGATGGGCCTTTATCCTTAATGGGCCTGACTTTATTTTTGGATAGGGTATGAATAGTGCCCCTGCTTAAATTTGAGCTTTTATGAGGTCTGGTTCAAGTATCTGTGGTTACTGTTTCCTGTGTCGGGTACGCCGCCTTCATGAGGTCGGGTACTCGACGTGTGTCAAATTTTTGAAATGTTGCTACTTTAATGTCGTGGCAAATGTTATGTGGAAGTTTCTTGGGAATTCGCGCGTGGCTTTAAATAGGGGTGCGATATTTCTTTTTTGCCCCTTGTTTCTTATAAAACCTCCGCGCCTTTCTTCTTCTTTCTTTTCTATTTTTGAAATCACTCTCTTTGCTTCGTACCCTTTACTCTTCTTCTTTTGTTCTTACGTCTTTCTGGTATAAGATTTTTTCATCTTGGATCCTATGAAGATCTCATTTTGCTTTTCGGAGAGGAGCATTTGAGTTTTTTGCTGTTTGACATGCCCCTTTATCTCTGCGTTTTATCATGGTTGGTGCTCTCGCCTATTTTCATTGTTTTTCATTTTCAATGTTTCTGGGTGGCACTTGTATTTCTTTGTTTTGAATGATATCTTGAGTAATGATTTTAAAATGTTGACGGAGACTTTTGCTTTCCCTTTTTTATTGTCGATGCTTGTTGTGTCTTGAAATTTCTTTAAAACTGTCGCTGTAACACCCTACCACACGGAGTCTAATGCTTAAGTCATAAAGTTGAGGTGGCAAGGAATTACGACCTCTAAAAGTAAAAATGTATAATAATAATAATAATAATAATAATAATAATAATAATAATAATAATAATAATAATAATAATAATAATAATAATAATAATAGCTGAAAGGAATTCATATCGAAGAGCCTGTGAAGAAAAGTTTAAAACAAAAGTCGTAATACTCAGGTAAACGAAAGACTTGCGTACGAAGAAAACTAAGGTTCATAAACCTAAATATATAGAAAGTAAGAGTAGAGAGTCAAGAATACAAAATAACAAGTTCCTAACTCAGCCTGCGAAGCTAAGGCTGGCCAGAGAAATATTTACATACATATATACGTATCCCAAAAACTAAAATACAAAGATAAACCCTAATTCTCCTTAAACCTCTAAGAGGTACAAAATAAAGTAGCAATTCAGAGAGTTAAGTACATATATAAACATAACTATACATCAAAATAAAACCCAGAAAACCGCTCTACAGATGTCCAGACACCTACAGATGAGCCTCTCGACCTGCATCTGAAAAATAATAATACAGTATGGAGTGAGAGTCAGAGGTTCTCAGTATGGTAAAGGTGCCACACATATAAGATATAAGGTCTTGGGAATGCCAGAGGCAATCCTAGAACGCCGACACTCAGATATAAAACTTAAGAAACTAAAAACAGAAACCATGAATTAGGGTGGTCGTCTAAAGGTTCTCAACCTAACCAACTTAACCTGCACACTAATCTTTTCCACCTTTTCTTCATTCCTCCGTCTCCTATGAGTTGCACAGACAAACAAGCAAAACAAGGCAAATACAAGTGGTTCACAAGTAATACAGATAGCAACTATAACAAATAACATATTATAATCACGTAGGCAAACCCACATAGTTCACAAGCAACCAAATCATACAATATGCACATGATGTATGCCTGTCCTATGGCTGTTGATATCAACTGTCGGTTACGTAGCCAGCCCGACATGTCCTGGTAACTAATTGTGGAAATTAACCATGGAAAAAATTCCAAGCTGACATGGGAGAATCAACACCCTAAGCTCAATGATAACCATGGACAGGATCCCAAGCTGACAAGGGGAAAACAATACCCCAAACTCAATATTATCATGGGACAAATCCCAAGCTGACATGGGGAGACAACACCCCAAGCTGACATGGGGGAGACAACACCCCAAGCTCAATAATATTCACGGAAAAAATTCTCGGCTGACATGGGGAGACAACACCCCAAACTGATATGAGGAAGACAACACCCCAAGCTCAATATATTCAATCATTTCTCATTCTCAATAATAATCCATAGCTCATCACATCTTTCTCAATGTTACTTTACTCTCTCTTAATTGCCTTATATGCAGTTTTCATCATCCTTATTAATCAAGTACCATCCTCTCTAACTACTTATTACCTTTTTAAAAATATTTCTTCCTCTCCAAGTTACCACAATTTCCTAACTTCCTCCTATTACTAGGTTTACTAATAAATCTAGGGCTAAAGGAATGAACATAGAAGTTTAGAGGTTCGAATTTGAGCTTTAAAATACAAAATCCATTTTTGCTGAAACAGGGGCCACGCGTACGCCTGGGAGTGCATTTTTGAAACATCATGCGTGCGCGTGGGAGTACAATTTTCTATGCCCGCGTACGCAAGCACCCTGCTCACCTACGTGAGATACCCAATCCTAATAGGTTGGTTGCGTCACGTGCAGTCGTGTACGCGAGTTATGCAGAATAGCAAAAATGCTGAATGCTGCAGAATTTTCAATTTTGCACTTCAAACTTTCGACGCACATAACTTTTTCGTCTAAAAACATTTTTTATCCGTTCTTCAAACGGCATAAACTCCACGGACCCAATTTGCATATGAAAGAAGTTTGAAATAATTTGGGAGTTTGGAAGCCAAGTTATGACTCACTGAACTTCGACCAAAAATTAAGTTTACACAAAAACCTTCAAACCTTTATTTTCATTAATTCACCATTCAATATCAATCCTCTTACATTTAAAATTAGTTCCAACACTTGAAATATCACAACAACACAGCTCTACACCCTTCCATCATCCATCGCACCTCAATTCTAAACAATTCTCATGCATAACTTCATAATCATATCAAGAAGACCACCAACCATCCATCATCTATACATATTCATTATTATCAATTTATCAATCAACATTAAATTATCATTTAACATCCAAATTTCCATTCTCAATATTAAACAACAAACCCATACTCAACTTGGTTCATAGTTATCAACACATGCTCAACATATATCATCAATCCAAGTCACAATTACTAAACATTCAACACCCTTAATCATTCCAACCTTCATCTCCACTATCAAACAACAATCAACTCCCAAATAAATTCACAATTGTTCTCAAGGCACTAAACAATTTAACATACACATACAATCATTCCTATCTTATAGTCAACTAACCTAAGTTTTCACAAAATATTATACATTAAATACATGAAGCCTAAACCATACCTTGGCCGATTTCTCGATAAAACCCGGAACACTCCCAATTCACTTTTCCCTCAATCTTCCAGGCTCAACACCTCCCAAATGGATTTTCCAGCACCAAAATTCACTCCAAGCTTTCCAAGACCTCAATTAAGCTCCAAACCACTTACATATACATTACCTAATACACATTAACATCCACACATACAAACTCAAAACCCAAACACATGTACTCAATGAATTCCACTAGGGTTACGAATTTTTATCATACCCATGGATCCAACGGACCAAGCCCATCAATCCTTGCAAGTTAATTTGAACATAAACACCAGAATTACACAAAATCTCAACATCTTTACCCAATAAATTCGAAATTAAAAGGCTGGAAGACTGGTGATAAAACGTGACTTACCTTTCAAATAATCTTGTGGGCTTTGTAGAGAATTTCGAGATGAACGCATGGCTACTGACGGCTCGTCAATCGGAGTTCCGGATCAAAAGTTATGTGGATTTAATTATCAAGTGAGGGTTTTGTGGATTTTGGAAGGTGTTCTTCCCTTTTGCTGCCCTTGCAGCGTGCTTGGCTTGCATCGAGAGTAAATGAGCTGAAGCTCATTGACTTTTATGTGTTGGGTTGGGCCTTGGGCCCAATACGGGTCTAGTTCGCCCGGTTTGGCTCAATCTTGGGCTAAATTCTTTAAAATTAGTGTCAAAATTTTCGTTTTAATTAGCTCTATCATACTAAACTACAAAATTCTATTTTCTAATTTTCTTGATTAATAATTAACTTATTAACTAATTATTCACTAATCACTCGAGGTTTACAGCCGCTGGTTGTTGCTATGAACTATAATTGCGTTTTTCCCAAATGGTGTTGCTTTTGCTAGTTTAAAAGTGACTTAATTTCTAATTCTTGTATTTGTTTGTAAAAATCTTTCGAAATTATTTTTTGCACACTGTTTTTCGAAAATCCGTTTTCCTTTGTTTGGTATCCGACTTCTTTATGATAACTTCTTTATTTTGTTGTACTAGTAGGTATAGCTTTTATGTCTCACTTTATTATTCACAACATGTATACCAAAGTCCCTTCTCATCTGACCTGGGTAGATACTTCTGTTCTTACTCCCGTTTCTATTATTGATAGAAAGTATGTTGAGACATTTTGTAGGGATCATAGGTTGTGTGAAAGTCAGGAAGATGAGAGAAATTATGAAATACTGGTAGTTGATTCCGAGGAGAGGGTATGTTTTCCCTCATTGGATAGGTCGGAACGCCCTTTCTTTTACGCCTATGATTGCTTTTTCACTAAACTAGATGTTAGGCTTCCTTTTTTGACTTTGAGATTAATGTTGCCCCTACCTAACTACACCCTAATTCGTGGGTATTTCTGAAAATATACCAGCTCCTTTGTCGGGAACTGGATGTTCAACCTTCCCTGAAAGTGTTCTTCTACCTCTTTGTACTGACCAAACTTTTTAGTTCTTCTAAAAAATTAGGTTGGATTTTTTTCCGGGATGTCCAGGGGAGGAAAGTCTTCTCTATTTTTTACGAGTCCTTTCATGATTTCAAAAATTACTTTTTCAAAGTCAGGACTGTCGAGAATGCCCGACCTTTCTTCCATAGCGAGAACAATGAACCTTGTTTTCCATTGTATTGGGAGGAGAAACCAGTGATGGCCAAGTATAATATAGATAATTTAGATGAGTTTGAGAAGAGTGTAGTGGGCTTGTTTCAAGAGTGTTGGAGTCGGGCTCCTTATTTGGACACTAAAATTTTTTTAGGGGATCCTAGTCAACTTCGGTCTGAGCTAAGTAGCTCTCTTACCTTTTGCTTATGAAATTTTGTTGTAAGTTTGTATTGATGACCAATGTGTTTTTACTTTGGTGTTACAGAAAGAATGACTCCTAAATATGCTGCTAAGAAGACACTTCGTGCCACTAGAAAAAATGTTGTGGCTCGGGGCATTCAACTAAAGAAAGCTTGTGACACTTTTGCCTGGTCTTCTCCCTCAAAGTTAGACTCGGGCGTGTCAGCTTCGCGAAAGATTATACCCGTCCCGCTGTCTCGGCTAATTCCACCTCTTTCCACCTCAGACAGTGTTGTGGTCCGTCCTCTTCCTACTTCCTCTTTGATTCGAGCTTATTCTCAGACTTCTGGGAGGAGGTTAGGCTCTTCCTTTTGTGCTTTCCTGCTTGGGTATTGACCTCTTCATTGTAGAATATAACCTTTGGTGATTCTTCAGTGATTTCTATAAGAATTATGGCTACCATTCCGTAAGCAAGTCGAAAATTTGACTCCCCTGTTGTGGAATGAGGAGTTGCCCGATATTCCTATAAAACTTGAGGAAGCTCGTCTACCTATGATCCTTTTGCGTCTTGTAGTCGGCGTTTAAACCCGGCTAGTATGACTTTGTTTGCAGATTTGGCTTGTCCATTAGCCTGAGGGTGTTCTAACGACGTGAATTTGTGCTTTATCTTGAGGTCGGGCACCAAATTCCTGAAGGTCAAGTCGATAAATTGAGTTCCATTATTCGTGGTGATGGAGTGGGAAACTCCAGACCTTGTGACAATGTTCTTGTAGAGAAACTTTTGACTTCTTTGGCTCGTGATGGTTGCTAATGGTTCCATCTTGATCCACTTAGTAAAATAGTTGATCCCGACTATGAGGTATTTTACTTCCCCTGGATCTTGAGAAAATGGTCCAAAGAGATCGAGTCCTAACTTTACAAATGGCCATAGTGAGGTGACGTTGATAAGCTCTTCGAGAGGCGCAACATGGAAGTTGGTATGCTTTTGGTAAGGCTGACATTTTTTAATGAACTCAGCCACTTCTCTTTGTAAGGTCGGCCAAAAGAAGTCTACCCAGATACCTTCTTGGCTAGTGACCAGACTCCCAAGTGGTTCCCACATATGCTATTTATGTACTTCCTCTAGGACCTCCTTCGTATTAGAGGTCAGGACATACTTTAGGAGATGTGTTGATATCCCTCTTTTGTATAGAACATTGTGAACCAAGGTATAATTTTAAGCTCCCCTTATGAGTCTTTGAGCCTCATTTTTTGTCTTCAAGAATAATATCAAATTTAAGGTAATTGATTAATAGGGGTCATCTATCCTAAATTTTGGTTGGATATAACCATTATATATGAGTTGTCCTCTCCCCTTGATACTGATGGTGTGTGAAAAGTTTCCTGGATGAAGCTTCTATTATTGCCCCCTGGCTTGGTGCTGGCTAATTTGGAGAGAGCATCTGCTCGGGCATTTGATTTTCGAGTTATGTGTCGGACCTCTTGATGAGCGGATAATTTATACGCTTTTTGGCATTGTTTTTAGTATGTTTTTAGTAGGATCTAGTTACTTTTAGGGATGTTTTCATTAGTTTTTATGCTAAATTCACATTTCTGGACTTTACTATGAGTTTGTGTGTTTTTCTATAATTTCAGGTATTTTCTGGCTGAAATTGAGGGACTTGAGCAGAAATCAGATTCAAAGGTTGAAGAAGGACTGCTGATGCTGTTGGATTCTGACCTCCCTGCACTCAAAGTGGATTTTCTGGAGCTACAGAACTCAAAATGGTGCGCTTCCAATTACGTTGGAAAGTAGACATCCAGGTCTTTCCAACAATATATAATAGTCCATACTTTGGCCAAGAATAGACGACGTAAACTGGCGTTCAACGCCAGCTCTCTGCCCAAATCTGGCATCCAGCGTCAGAAAAGGAGCCAAAACCAGAGTTGAACGCCCAAACTGGCACAAATACTGGCGTTCAACTTCACAAATGGCCTCTGCACGTGCAACACTTAAGCTCAGCCCAACCACACACCAAGTGGGCCCCGGAAGTGGATTTATGCATCAATTACTTACTCATGTAAACCCTAGTGACTAGTTTATTATAAATAGGACCTTTTACTATTGTATTAGGTATCTTTGATCAGTTGTATGCTATCTTAGATCACAATAGGGGGCTGGCCATCTCGGCCATGCCTGGACCTTTCACTTATGTATTTTCAACGGTAGAGTTTCTACACTCCATAGATTAAGGTGTGGAGCTCTGCTGTTCCTCAAAGATTAATGCAAAGTACTACTGTTTTCTATTGAATTCATCTTCTTTCGCTTCTAAGATATCCATTCGCACCCAAGAACGTGATGAAGGTGATGATTATGTGTGACGCTCATCATCCTTCTCCCTTATGAACGCGTGCCTGACAAACACTTCCGTTCTACATGAAATAAGCTAGAATGAATATCTCTTAGATCTCCCAACCAGAATCTTCGTGGCGTAAGCTAGAATGATGGCAGCATTCAAGAGAATCCGAAAGGTCTAAACCTTGTCTGTGGTATTCTGAGTAGGATTCAATGATTGAATGACTGTGACGAGCTCCTAACTCGCGATTGCAGGGCGTTAGTGACAGACGCAAAAGGATAGTAAATCCTATTCCAGCATGATCGAGAACCGACAGATGAATAGCCGTGCCGTGACAGGGTGCGTGAGCATATTATTCACTGAGAGGATAAGATGAAGCCATTGGCAAGGGTGATGCCTCCAGACGATTAGCCGTGCCGTGACAGGGCATTGGATCATTTTCCCGAGAGATGACCGAAAGTAACCATTGACAGTGGTGATGTATCACATAAAGCCAGCCATGGAAAGGAGTAAGACTGACTGGATGAAGATAGCAGGAAAGCAGAGGTTCAGAGGAACGAAAAGCATCTCCATTCGCTTATCTGAAATTCCTACCAATGAATTACATAAGTATCTCTATCCCTATTCTATTAGTTATTATTCGAAAACACCATTATCAATTTATATCTGCCTGACTGAGATTTACAAGGTGACCATAGCTTGCTTCATACCAACAATCTCCGTGGGATTCGACCCTTACTCACGTAAGGTATTACTTGGACGACCCAGTGCACTTGCTGGTTAGTTGTATCGAAGTTGTGACAATTATGTATTGAGATCAGAGCACCAAGTTGCTCACGTTGCCAGGGATTGTTCGAGCCTGGACATCACAATTTCGTGCACCAAGTTTTTGGCGCCGTTGCCGGGGATTGTTTGAGTTTGGACAACTGACGGTTCATCTTGTTGCTCAGATTAGGTAATTTTCTTTTTTATTTTCTTTTCAAAAATTTTTCAAAAATATTTCTAAAATTTTCTCATCTGTTTTCGA
This sequence comes from Arachis hypogaea, assembly GCF_003086295.3. Taxonomy (NCBI): domain Eukaryota; kingdom Viridiplantae; phylum Streptophyta; class Magnoliopsida; order Fabales; family Fabaceae; genus Arachis; species Arachis hypogaea. The sequence continues at coordinate 106,802,373 of NC_092055.1, forward strand.
AAATAATAAAAATGCTTTCAAAAAAAAATTTTTTTTTTATTCAAAATTTTTAAGAATGAATTCTAGTGTTTCATGAAGCATGTAAAGCCTGGCTGGCTGTAAAGCCATGTCTAAATTTATTTGGACTGAGGCTTGCAATTTGTTATCAAGAGCAATATACTCTCGTGTTAAATGCTGAAGCTTGGCTGGCCATTGGCCATGTCTAGTGTTTTGGACTGGAGCTTTCTTTGAAAGCTTGGCTGGCTAGTGAGCCATGTCTAATTCCTGGACTGAAGCTTTAGACTAAGAATGCAAGATTCCTGGAATTCATGTTAAAAATTTTGGAATCCTTATTTTCCTTTTTCAATTAATTTTCGAAAAAAAATCCAAAAAAAAAAAAATTTAGAAAATCATAAAAATAAAAAATATTTCATGTTTCTTGTTTGAGTCTTGGGTCATGTTATAAGTTTGGTGTCACTTGCATATGCATCTTGCATTTTTCGAAAATATCATGCATTCATTGTGTTCTTCATAATCTTCAAGTTGTTCTTGGTAAGTCTTCTTGTTTGATCTTGATGATTTTTTGTTTTGTGTCTTTTCTTGTTTTTCTCTTGCATCATAAAAATTCAAAAAATATATATATATATATATATATATATATATATATATATATATATATATATATATATCTTTCCCTTTTTCTCTCATCAAATTCGAAAATTTGAGTTGACTTTTTCAAAAATTTTTAAAATCAAATTGTTTCTCATGAGTCAAATCAAATTTTCAATTTGAAAATCTTATCTTTTTCAAAATCTTTTTCAAAAATCAAATCTTTTTCAAAATTCTTAGTTATTTTCGAAAATTCCAAAAATATTTTTCAAAAATCTTTTTCTTATTTTTATCTCAAATTTTCGAAAATAACATAATCAATTAATGTTTTGATTCAAAAATTTGAAGTTTGTTACTTGCTTGTTAAGAAAGATTCAAACTTTAAGTTCTAGAATCATATCTTGTGATTTCTTATGAATCAAGTCATTAATTGAGATTTTAAAAATCAAATCTTTTTCAAAAAAAAAAAACTAATTTCTATCATATCTTTTCAAAATATCTTCTTATCTTATCTTTGTCAAAAATTTGATTTCAAAATATCTTTTCTAACTTCCTAACTTCTTATCTTTTCAAAATTTGTTTCAACTAACTAACTAACTTTTTGTTTCTTAAACTTTTTCAAAACTACCTAACTAACTCTCTCTCTCTAATTTTCGAAAATATCTTCCCTCTTTTTCAAAAATTTCTTTTTAATTAACTAATTATTTTTATTTTTTATTTTTGATTTCAAAAATTTTCGAAAATTACTAACATTTTTCAAAAACCATTTTCGAAAATCACTAACTCTTTTTCAAAATAATTTTCGAAAATTATCCCTCCCCCATCTCATTCTATTTATTCATTCATATCCTAACATCTAATCTCACCTCTCTTCCATCCTCACAGTTGTGTTTCTTCCATTATATTACATTCTTTGTCTCCCCCTCTTCTTCCACTCACACAGGGATCCCTATACTGTGGTATAAAGGATCTCCATTATTATTATTATTTTTCTGTGCCTTCTTCTTTGTCATATGAACAGGAGCAAGGATAAGAACATTCTTGTGGAAGCAGATCCAGAACCTGAAAGGACTCTGAAGAGAAAATTAAGAGAAGCTAAATTACAACAATCCAGAGAAAACCTTTCAGAAATTTTCGAACAGGAAGAGGAGATGGCAGCCGAAAATAATAATAATGTAAGGAAGATGCTTAGTGACTTTATTGCACCTAATTCCAATTTACATGGAAGAAGCATCTCCATTCCTGCCATTGGAGCAAACAACTTTGAGCTGAAATCTCAATTAGTTTCTCTGATGCAGCAGAACTGCAAGTTTCATGGACTTTCATCTGAAGATCCTTTTCAGTTCTTAACTGAATTCTTGCAGATATGTGATACTGTTAAAACTAATGGAGTAGATCCTGAAGTCTACAGGCTCATGCTTTTCCCTTTTGCTGTAAGAGACAGAGCTAGATTATGGTTGGATTCTCAACCCAAAGACAGCCTGAACTCTTGGGATAAGCTGGTCACGGCTTTCTTAGCCAAGTACTTTCCTCCTCAAAAGCTGAACAAGCTTAGAGCTGATGTTCAAACCTTCAGACAGAAAGAAGGTGAATCCCTCTATGAAGCTTGGGAAAGATACAAACAGTTGACCAAAAAGTATCCTTCTGACATGCTTTCAGAATGGACCATCCTGGATATATTCTATGATGGTTTATCTGAGCTATCAAAAATGTCACTGGACACTTCTGCAGGTGGATCTATTCACCTAAAGAAAACGTCTGCAGAAGCTCAAGAACTCATTGACATGGTTGCTAATAACCAGTTCATGTACACTTCTGAAAGGAATCTTGTGAATAATGGGACGCCTATGAAGAAGGGAGTTCTTGAGGTTGATACTCTGAATGCCATATTGGCTAAGAATAAAATATTGACTCAGCAAGTCAATATGATCTCTCAGAGTCTGCATGGAATGCAAGCTGCATCCAACAGTACTCAAGAGACATCTTCTGAAGAAGAAGCTTATGATCCTGAGAACCCTGCAATAGCAGAGGTAAATTACTTAGGTGAACCTTATGGAAACACCTATAACTCATCATGGAGAAATCATCCAAATTTCTCATGGAAGGATCAAAAGCCTCAACAAGGCTTTAATAATGGTGGAAGAAACAGGTTTAACAATAATAAACCTTTTCCATCATCCACTCAACAACAGACAGAGAACTCTGAACAAAATGCTTCTAATTTAGCAAATCTAGTCTCTGATCTATCTAAGGCCACTGTAAGTTTCATGAATGAAACAAGGTCTTCCATTAGAAATTTGGAAGCACAAGTGGGCCAGCCGAGTAAAAGGATCACTGAAATCCCTCCTAGTACTCTCCCAAGCAATACAGAAGAGAATCCAAAAGGAGAGTGCAAGGCCATTGACATAAGCGCCATGGCCGAACCTGTGAGGAGAGGAGAGGACGTGAATCCCAAGGAGGAAGACCTCCTGGGACGTCCAGTGATCAATAAGGAGCTTCCCTCTGAGGAACCAAAGGAATCTGAGACTCATCTAGAGACCATAGAGATTCCATTGAACCTCTTTATGCCATTCATGAGCTCTGATGAGTATTCCTCTTCTGAAGAGAATGAGGATGTTACTGAAGAGCAAACTGCCAAGTTTCTTGGTGCAATCATGAAGCTAAATGCCAAATTATTTGGCATTGATACTTGGGAAGTTGAACCTCCCTTGTTCATCAATGAACTAAGTGATCTGGATCAACTGACATTGCCTCAGAAGAGACAGGATCCTGGGAAGTTCATAATACCCTGTACCATAGGCACCATGATCTTTAAGGCTCTGTGTGACCTTGGTTCAGGAATAAACCTCATGCCCCTCTCTGTAATAGAGAAACTGGGAATCTATGGGGTGCAAGCTGCTAAAATCTCATTAGAGATGGCAGACAGTTCAAGAAAACAGGCTTATGGACAAGTAGAGGACGTGTTAGTAAAGGTTGAAGGCCTTTACATCCCTGCTGATTTCATAGTCCTGGAAACTGGAAAGGAAGAGGATGAATCCATCATCCTAGGAAGACCTTTCCTGGCCACAGCAAGAGCTGTGATTGATGTTGACAGAGGTGAAATATTCCTTCAATGGAATGAGGACTCCCTTGTGTTTAAAACTCAAGGATCTCCCTCTGCAACCATGGAGAGGAAGCAAAAAAAGCTTCTCTCCAAACATAGTCAACCAGAGCCCCCACAGTCAAACTCTAAGTTTGGTGTTGGGAGGCCACAACCAAACTCTAAGTTTGGTGTTGAACTCCCATATCCAAACTCTAAGTTTGGTGTTGGAGAGTCTCAACAAAGCTCTGCACATCTGTGAGGCTCCATGAGAGCCCACTGTCAAGCTATTGACATTAAAGAAGCGCTTGTTGGGAGGCAACCCAATGTTTATCTAATTCTTATTTTTATTGTTTTTCATATTTTCTTAGGTTCATGATCATGTGGAGTCACAAAATAAATATAAAAATTGAAAACGGAATCAAAAACAGCAGAAGAAAAATCACACCCTGGAGGAGCATCTGCCTGGCGTTCGAACGCCAGAACAGAGCATGGTTCTGGCGTTCAACGCCAGAAATGGCAGCAAATGGGCGTTGAACACCCAAAATGGGCACCAACCTGGCACTGAACGCCCAGAGTTGTGTGCAAAGGCATTTTACATGCCTAATTTGGTGCAGGGATGTAAATGCCTTGACACCTCAGGATCTGTGGACCCCACAGGATCATCCCAGGATCAGTGGACCCCACAGGATCATCCCAGGATCTGTGGACCCCACAGGATCCCCACCTACCTCATCATCTCTCTTCCCATTCATGATCATCCCTTCTGTTTTCCATTTACCACTCACATCCATACAACCACTACCTTCAAAATTCAACATCTCTCTCCCACCCAATCCCACCCATATGGCTGAATACACACATCCATCCATCTCCTCCATATCTTCTTCTTCTTCTTCTATTCTTTCTTCTTTTGCTCGAGGGCGAGCAACATTCTAAGTTTGGTGTGGTAAAAAGTATAGCTTTTTTGTTTTTCTCCATAACCATTGATGGCACCTAAGGCCAGAGAGGCCTCTAGAAAGAGGAAAGGAAAGACAAAAGCTTCCATCAAGGGTCTATAGCTCAGTGGTAGAACATTTGACTACAAATCAAGAGATCCCTGAGATACCTCAGGGGATACATTTTCTTCCACACAATTATTGGAAGCAACTAAGGGTGGAACATCAAGAGCACTCCATCATCCTTCATGAAATCAGAGAAGATCTAAAAGCAATGAAGGAGGAGCAGCAAAGACAAGGAAGAGACATAGAAGAGCTCAAGGACATCACTAAGGTGGATTCATTCCTTGTTCTTACTTTCTCTATTTTTCGTTTTCTATGTTATGTGCTTATCTATGTTTGTGTCTTCATTACATGATCATTAGTAGTTAGTAACTTTGTCTTAAAGTTATGAATGTCCTATGAATCCATCACCTCTCTTAAAATAAAAAATTGTTTTAATTCAAAAGAACAAGAAGTACATGAGTTTCGAATTTATCCTTGAACTTAGCTTAATTATATTGATGTGGTGACAATGCTTCTTGTTTTCTGAATGTATGCTTGAACAGTGCATATGTCTTTTGAAGTTGTTGTTTAAGAATGTTAAATATGTTGGCTCTTGAAAGAATGATGACTAGGAGACATGTTATTTGATAATCTGAAAAATCATAAAAATGATTCTTGAAGCAAGAAAAAGCAGCAAAGAACAAAGCTTGCAGAAAAAAAAATATATATATATATATATAGGCGAAAAAAAAAATAATAAGAAAAAGAAAAAGCAAGCAGAAAAAGCCAAAGCTCTTAAAACCAAGAGGCAAGAGCAAAAAGCCAATAACCCTTAAAACCAAAAGGCAAAGGCAAATAAAAAGGATCCCAAGGCTTTGAGCATCAGTGGATAGGAGGGCCTAAAGGAATAAAATCATGGTCTAAGCGGCTAAACCAAGCTGTCCCTAACCATGTGCTTGTGGCGTGTAGGTGTCAAGTGAAAACTTGAGACTGAGCGGTTAAAGTCAAGGTCCAAAGCAAAAACAAAGAGTGTGCTTAAGAACCCTGGACACCTCTAATTGGGGACTTTAGCAAAGCTGAGTCACAATCTGAAAAGGTTCACCCAATTATGTGTCTGTGGCATTTATGTATCCGGTGGTAATACTGGAAAACAAAGTGCTTAGGGCCACGGCCAAGACTCATAAAGAAGCTGTGTTCAAGAATCATCATACTGAACTAGGAGAGTCAATAACACTATTCGAAATCTGAAATTCCTATAGATGCCAATCATTCTGAACCTCAATGGATAAAGTGAGATGCCAAAACTATTCAAGAGGCAAAAAGCTATAAGTCCCGCTCATTTGATTGGAGCTATGTTTCATTGATAGTTTGGAATTTATAGTATATTCTCTTCTTTTTATCCTATTTTATTTTTAGTTGCTTGGGGACAAGCAACAATTTAAGTTTGGTGTTGTGATGAGCGGATAATTTATACGCTTTTTGACATTGTTTTTAGTATGTTTTTAGTAGGATCTAGTTACTTTTAGGGATATTTTCATTAGTTTTTATGCTAAATTCACATTTCTGGACTTTACTATGAGTTTGTGTGTTTTTCTATAATTTCAAGTATTTTCTGGCTGAAATTGAGGGACTTGAGCAGAAATCAGATTCAGAGGTTGAAGAAGGACTGCTGATGCTGTTGGATTCTGACCTCCCTGCACTCAAAGTGGATTTTCTGGAGCTACAGAACTCGAAATGGTGCGCTTCCAATTGCGTTGGAAAGTAGACATCCAGGGCTTTCCAGCAATATATAATAGTCCATACTTTGGCCAAGAATAGATGACGTAAACTGGCGTTCAACGCCAGCTCTCTGCCCAAATCTGGCGTCCAGCGCCAGAAAAGGAGCCAAAACCAGAGTTGAACGCCCAAACTGGCACAAATACTGGTGTTCAACTCCACAAATGGCCTCTACACGTGCAACACTTAAGCTCAGCCCAACCACACACCAAGTGGGCCCCGGAAGTGGATTTATGCATCAATTACTTACTCATGTAAACCCTAGTGACTAGTTTATTATAAATAGGACCTTTTACTATTGTATTAGGTATCTTTGATTAGTTGTATGCTATCTTAGATCACAATAGGGGGCTGGCCATCTTGGCCATGCCTGGACCTTTCACTTATGTATTTTCAACGGTAGAGTTTCTACACTCCATAGATTAAGGTGTGGAGCTCTGCTGTTCCTCAAATATTAATGCAAAGTACTACTGTTTTCTATTCAATTCATCTTATTTTGCTTCTAAGATATCCATTCGCACCCAAGAACGTGATGAAGGTGATGATTATGTGTGATGCTCATCATCCTTCTCCCTTATGAACGCGTGCCTGACAAACACTTCCGTTCTACATGAAATAAGCTAGAATGAATATCTCTTAGATCTCCCAACCAGAATCTTCGTGGCGTAAGCTAGAATGATGGCGGCATTCAAGAGAATCCGGAAGGTCTAAACCTTGTCTGTGGTATTCTGAGTAGGATTCAATGATTGAATGACTGTGACGAGCTCCTAACTCGCGATTGCAGGGCGTTAGTGACAGACGCAAAAGGATAGTAAATCCTATTCCAGCATGATCGAGAACCGACAGATAAATAGCCGTGCCGTGACAGGGTGCGTGAGCATATTATTCACTGAGAGGATAAGATGAAGCCATTGGCAAGGGTGATGCCTCCAGACGATTAGCCGTGCCGTGACAGGGCATTGGATCATTTTCCCGAGAGATGACCGAAAGTAGCCATTGACAGTGGTGATGTATCACATAAAGCCAGCCATGGAAAGGAGTAAGACTGACTGGATGAAGATAGCAGGAAAGCAGAGGTTCAGAGGAACAAAAAGCATCTCCATTCGCTTATCTGAAATTCCTACCAATGAATTACATAAGTATCTCTATCCCTATTCTATTAGTTATTATTCGAAAACACCATTATCAATTTATATCTGCCTGACTGAGATTTGCAAGGTGACCATAGCTTGCTTCATACCAACAATCTCCGTGGGATTCGACCCTTACTCACGTAAGGTATTACTTGGACGACCCAGTGCACTTGCTGGTTAGTTGTATCGAAGTTGTGACAATTATGTATTGAGATCAGAGCACCAAGTTACTCACGTTGCCAGGGATTGTTCGAGCCTGGACATCACAATTTCGTGCACCACCTCTCTTTTTCGAGAACTGTGCTAGTTATTCCCGTGCTTTGTCTAGATACTTTTTCATGTTGGGATATTTGCCTTGATAAGTGCCATTAATTTGTGAGGTTATCACTTAGGAGTCACTAAACATTATCAACCTTTGTGCCCCTATTTCTTTAGCCAGCTTCAAGCCAGCAAACAAGGCTTCATATTCTGCTTGGTTATTAGAAGCAGGAAACTCAAACCTTAACGAAAGTTCTATCCGAGTTCCTTGCTCACTTTCTAGGATGACACCCGCTCTACTGCCAACTGTATTGGATGATTCGTCTATGTGCTCTAAGTTGTCGGGCTTCTATGACTTTCGGTGTATCCGGCCACGAAGTCAGCGAGGTACTGAGATTTGATTACTGTCCGAAATTCATATTTCAAATCAAACTAAGACAGTTCTACAGCCCATTGTAGCATCCTTCCTGCTAGGTCCGTCTTTTGTAGAATGTTCTTCCTTGGTTGATTAGTATGAACCTTTATAGTGTGAGCCTGGAAATAAAGTCGGAGTTTTCAAGAGGTAAGGATAAGAGCATACGTGAACTTTTTTATCTTTTGGTAGTTTAACTCTGCTCCTTGTAAGGCTTTGCTGACAAAGTAATTAAATAGGTTGGGTGAGTATGAAGGGTTGACCCAGAAATACTTTGAAGCCTTGAAAGGCTTGTTCGCATTTCGGGGTCCACTCAAATTGATTCTCCTTTCTTAAGATCAAATATAATGGTAGGGACTTCAACACTGATCCTGCCAAGAATCTGGATAGTGCTACCAACCTTCCATTTAGTTGTTGGACTTCTTTGGAACAAGTTGTGCTCTTCATCTCTAGTGTGGCTCTACACTTATCTGAGTTTGCCTCTATACCTCTTTGAGTTAGCATGAATCCTAAGAACTTCCCAGCCTCCATCGTGAAGGTGTATTTTGAGGGGTTTAGTCTCATCTCATGCTTTCTTATCGTGGAAAATACCTCGGAGAGATCTAAGTTGTCTTTAGTTTTGACGAGTATGTCGTCCACATATACTTCGATGAGTTTTCCTAAGTGGGAGAAAAACACCTTGTTCATCAGTCGTTGATATGTGGCTTCGACATTCTTTAATCCAAAAGGAATTATTACATAACAATAGTTAGCTTTGGGAGTGATGAAATTGGTCTTTTCTTAGTCCGACTTATACATTAGGATTTGGTTATATCCTAAGTATGCGTCCATAAAGGATAGGTACCGATAACCTGAGGCCAAGTTGACCAAAGCATCGATGTTTGGGAGAGGGTATAGTTCCTTGGGACAAGCCTCGTTGATGTCGGTGTAGTCGACATGCACCCTCCATTTTCAATTTTGCTTCTTTACCAGAACCACGTTAGCCAGCATAATGGATACTTGGCTTCTCTTATGAAGCCGGCTTCCAATAACGCTTGCATTTATTCTTCCACCTTGTATCCTTTCGGGTCCAAGTTTTTGATGTTTTTACTGAATAGGTCTAGAACCAGGGTAGATCGCGAGCTTATGAGACATCAAGTCGGGATCTATACCAGGCATGTCGGAGGCTTTCCGAGCGAAGAGATCAGAGTTTCATCGTAGGAGGTCAACGAGTTGTGCTTTCAGTCCTCCTTCTAGGTTAGTCCCTATATTAGTTATTTTTTCGGGATGATCTCTGATTTGGACTTCTTCTACCTTTCTTCCAGGTTGGGGGCGTAGTTCTTCCCGTAGTTCTTCCCGATTTTGGCTTCTTCTACCATGGCGTAGTTCTTCCCTGAAAATGGTGTCAATGTTCCAAGAGTTACCTAAAATGGTGATTTGGTCTTGAACGTGAGGTCCAGACTCCTTGTGAGGCAGCATTCGACTTGTTCTTGTGCTGAGGTGCTATCCTCCAAATAACTCCGATGCTTATATTAGCAAGAGTTTTAGGTAGATTTTTAGTAGGTTAGAATGTGAATATACCTGAGGGGTGTCAGTGTATTTATAGTAGAGTCAATAACCACCTTTTGGGTAGTTTCACCTTTATTGGTAGATAACTGTTCCCTTTATCTTGGGAGTTTGTTAGATTCCATCTTTTAGTGGAGATAGAGATAGTAGGAGAGATTTGGGGAGGCAATTTACTTATTTGGATAAATAAAACTAGATCTTTTTATCGTGTCTGACCTCTTAGGAGGTTGAGTAAGTAGAGGAGGCCACCCTTAATGGGCATTTATCCTTAATGGGCCTGGCTTTATTGTGGATTAGGATATAAACAAGTTCTAACAGTATAACTATAAAAATACAAAAAAAGAATACCAAAAATCTCTATTATAAGGAATACAAAGATTATCAAATTAAAAATACTAAGAGAAAAAAAAAACTAACTAAACTAACTAACAAAATCAAAATGCCTAAACCATTAACTAAATTAATAAAGTTTAAACAACTAAACTAATTATTTACTTAAAATAAAAGAGAAAAAAAATACTAATATGAAAATCCAAAGCACCAGCTATGTGTCAAGTGTCATTTAGTCTGTTGATGTTTCCGTCGCGTTCATATTATCAGGGGCTATGTGTACTTCAGGAACTCCAACTTAAATTGTTATAAAGTATGAAAATAGTAAAAACAATTGAAATGAACACAAATTCAATTATGAACACATCTCGGATACTGAGTCACCAATTCGCGCATTGTGCATATCTCGAGTACTGAACTCATATTCTATTTTTGCATGTATCTTGGGTACTTAGTACCCATTTAACTCTTTTGACACAGATTGGGGATCTCAATATCCAAGATGTGTTTAATTTTTGAAATTTCTCAATAACCGATATGTGAGCAATTGTATATTTATGTAATTACACTGTATTTTATGTATTTTCGTAAATTTTATATTTATTTAATTTAAATAAAAAATCTATAAAAAGGCCACTTTTAGAAAAAGATTCTGGGAAGAAGTCCTTGTTAACTACAGAGACTAGATCTTCGATAGACAAGAAAAGAAAAAAAATGGAAGTGATAAGTCTTTTAGTTATTTTTTTTAATAAGAATCTTATTGATTTTTTGAATTTATTCTCTTGTGAAAGAAATTTATTTGTTTGTTAGTAATAAATTTAATATTTATTATTTAATTAGGTAGTAAATTTTTGTATAAATAAAAATAATTAATTTTTATATTTATTATTTAAAAATAATATTTTTTATATATTAAAATATACTTAGATATTTGTATAAAAAAATTATATTAATAATTATAAAATTAACTCAATATAATTGGATATAGTATAAGAAGTAATGGTGCACAGATTTTAGAAAAAAAATTGAGTAAATTTTTTTTTGACTAAGGAAAGAATGTGATGTAATATATTTTGCTTGCTAAATTAATAATAGGTTATAGATTATAAATAGTGGGAATGAGAGAGAAAATGATAGAGAATCAGAGAGGGATAGAAAGTGAAAGAGGGAAAAAGAGAAAGATGCAGAGAAAATGGGAGAGAAAAAAAATTAATTTTAATTGTAATTGTAATTATCAAGGTTGTGAGAATTGGACCGGTTATTGAATCGGTTAAGTAACTGGTTCAATAATTTAATGGTTCAACCAAAATTAAATTGATTTAATTAAATATCTAATAAAATTTATTAAAAAATTAACTCTCCCATATGTAAATCTCTGTAAGTCAATCAAGCATTCTCTAAAACATGTATCCAACCTAAGAATCACCAGCATAATTCAACCAAATCATATGAAGTCATATAGTAAATTCAATACAGAGTTATGAAAATATTTTTATTTTGAATCAATAGCAGCAAAACAACAGAGAGAAGGGTCCAGTGATGGGTTTGAGCTGAGAAGTGGGATGGTGGGTGGTGGCTGTTCTTCGAATTCGAAGAGAAGAGAGGATTGGGTGGGATTAGGATTTTTTGCTGGTGAGAGAGAGAGAGAGAGAGAGAGAGAGAAATGGATGGGGGTGGGGTGCTATCACTTATCAACTTCAATTTTTCTTTTTTTTTTCCTTCAATGTCAAAACAACACAGTTTGGTGGATTTGGAAAAAACCGGTCCTTGCAAAAATCCAACCGGTTCAACGGTTAACCACCAGTTCGACTGATTTTTTACCGATTTTTTATAGGACGATTTTGAGAATGGACCGGACCGACTAGATGACCGGTTCTCGATTAATCCGGTTGAACTGACCGATTCGGTCCGTTTTCAGAACCTTGGTAATGATTATAACCTTGGTAATGATTATAATTGTAATGAGAGTATTATATAATATATTTTGATTGTCAAAATAATAATAATAATAATAATAATAATAATAATAATAATAATAATAGTAGGTTATGGATAGCGTGAGTTTGAAAAGAGTAAAGAGAGATAGGAGAGGAAAAGAGCAATAGAGGTAGAGAGATAGGGTGAATAAAAGAGGAATAAATATACAAAAGAAAAGAGGGAAAAAGAAGAGATCTCATTCATTTCGGATAGAAAAGTTTTAATTCAATTACAATAAAAAAAGTATCTTATAAAACTAATAATATATAATATAGGAAAATAATCAGGTGTTCCCCTGACAAAAAATGGAACATCATGTTCATGGTACGATCAAGTTGTCTAGACTTCTTTTGTCATGTAGTGAGTCATGAAATGGCGAAAATATCCCTTATTATATGAGTGTTTTGACGTAAATACTCGCTGAAGTAAACAATTTATAAACTCCTGTCTTAACAGTGAAGCAGCGAAGAATTCAGCTGTAAGCTAGCAGGGTTTTTGCAGCATTCATCATGCCCATGGTTTTATGACTTTGTGTATAAAATGCACCTCCAAGTACATACTCATATCCGTCTTTTATATTTATTTTTTCTCTCAAACTTAACCCAGTAACACTAACAATTTTCATCATGCACTCAACCCCAATTAATTTCTTCAAATTGGGATGGAGCCAAGAAGAGGTGGGAGAGAAAATAACCAATTACCAAAGGCGATGAAAATAACATTCGGTATCGATTATGCAGAATCCTCATCCACCATTAAAAAATAAAAAATATATTTTGATAAATTTGACATTTATTAGTATTATACATCATTAATTTTAAAAAATAAATTAATAAACATGTTAGCATACTAATCTATTATATATAATCAAGATTGAAAAAATATTTTATATATAATTTTATTTTTTTAAAATTATGTTTCATTATATATAATTTATAAGAAATGTTTATAAAATTTGAATTTAAAAATTTCAATTAAAATATAAAATATTTATCATATTAATTAACCCAATAATTATTATTATATATAATATTTAATTATAAAAAAATATATTAACAGACACATTATATTAATATTTATTAAGTTGATTGTAACACCTGTTACTCTTATCAAAATTTTAATTTTAATTTTAAATAATAAACAACTTCAAAAATAGATAAAGAAAAAAAAATGAGGAATTCAAATTTCAAATGAAAGAAACCTAATAATAAATAGAATCATATTAATCAAATAGCGCCTTAGTTTAAACTTGAAAATTTAAAATTATCTAACCTTAAAAAAACTAGAACTATTTGGATAATAGAGAGAAAAAACTTTAAAAAAATGGATTTAAAGTAGGGGTGAACGCGGATCGGATATAACTAAAATTTCGATCCGATCCGCACTGAAATTATCAGATCAGATTGGATCCCATATCCGTATATTTTAAATTTGGATTCGATCCGATTCGATCCGCACATTTGCGGATCGGATATCGGATATTGGATATATCCGCAAAATACAAAAAATATTTTTAAAAACTTATTTTTATTAAAAAAATCAATAAAATTCATTTTTTATTCTTTTAAATATGTGTACTCTTAAAATAATATTAAACATATTTTTTAAATAATAAATTAAAATAATACAACATATATGATAATTATTAGTTGAAATAAAATATAAAAAAATATTTACTTATTTATTTCTTTATTTTTGCGGATACGTGAGTGGAAATGCAGATACCAACACGAAATCCGCAATCCGATCCGATTAATGTACGGATCCGATCCAATAGCCTTGCGGATCGAATCCATATCCGCAATTTTCAGATCGGATTCGGATAAATACCCGGATATGCGGATCGGATCCAATTCATGAACACCCCTAAATTAAAGCACATAAGCAAGTAAATTATTAATTATTTTATTAGTTTTTCTAATTTTTTATTTTTTAATAAAAAATTTATAATTTTAAAATTTGCAATTAAATTCTTATTCTTATATTAAATAAAAACATATAATTTAGGTTTTAGTAATTGTTATTTCTTAAAAGAATATTAATTTTAAAATATTTACTTTGACAATTTTCTACCATTCATCTTATACACATACAAATATTTTTTTAACAAAAATATGTGAAAGGTATAGGAAGGAAAATGTCACATGGCTGCAAGGGAAAGGAAAAAAGAATCAAATATAAAATGGTAAGAGGAGACCAAACTTAAAAATTTTCCAACTCAGTTGAAAGTAGCACCACAGCTTGACTGAAAATCAAGCCTCTGCACACCTATCTATCAGTGTACATGGTCAGTAGAGACAAATCATGACCATCAAAACTTCTCAACTACACAGCCGGTCTTGCACCCCCCTCCATACCCAATAAGGTCTTTCTTATCATGTTCACTCAAGCACAACTTTCAAGATCTTAATCATTTACATTATTTATATTATATTTGAATAGTGGAGATTAACGGAACATCAAGTTCCGCTCAAGTACAGCGGAATACCAGAACCGCTTCCCATAATATAATAGATACATCATATATTCATATATCTTCTTTTTTCTTTTCGGTCGCTGAAATAAAAAAAGAGTTAAAGAGTACACGATTGAAATTTAAAAGTCTTGATTCTTATATTTAACCTTTTTTTTTAATACTTAAAGAGTAAAAAATAAATAAATATAGATGTTAATTTTTAAAACACTAAAAAGGTAAAATTTTTTTTATTTACATATTAGGAGAATAACGAGAGAGATGAGTAAGAATTCTAAATCATTTTTCTAATTAGAAATTTCAAGCTAATGATCCTCTGCGGTTAGAGGTTTAGGATTTAGAATGTTAAAGATTTATGGAAAGCTCTGTAGTTAAGAGTAGGCTGGCTCCTAAAGAAGGAATTGAGAAAGCCAATAGTATGATTTCTTGGTTTCAGTAGATGTCTCTGTGAAAGTGCACACTAGAACTCGATCAACGCGAGCGAGTCTGTGTAACAAACAACTTATGATAGGTTATTCATGCACGACTGGAAACAAACTAATCAGTAATTACCTCTTAACTATTCTCATTTCTCTTTATCCAAAATTTTGTCCAATAAAAAATGTTTTTAATATTATTTTCAATTATATTAGTTCATAATCATAGTGTATTTGACTCTCACAGTAATAATCATTCATTTAGAATAAGATTGCAAAGGATTATTTAGTTTAAAACTTCAAATATCTTTTAAATTTTACTATTTTTTCATCAGTTTGTACGTGTTTTGTCAAAAATGATTTATATTTTTGGAAAGGAAGAGTTTAAAAGAATTTAACCGCCAAGTCCAAACTAGTTTTCAACTTCCATTCCATGTATTAAGTTTCAATCCGAAAAACGAAGGAACAGAGGAATGGTACTTCAAGTTCTAGAGCCTAACGGTGATAAAGTGACTAATCAAGTAATCATACTTTGAAATCAAATCATACGTGTACAGGTTTATGACTCATCGGTGCCATTTACATGTTCATCTTAACCTCTAAATTAGATTACCCAACTTTCAAATACCAATAAATTAATAACATCAGAGTAGGGCTTGGACGAAGGGACTTTCTTTTTACAAGGACAAAACATAAACAAATACTAAAGTACTAATCACCAAGACAAGAAGCATAATTGTTCTAGTTCGTGATCTTTAGAAGTAAAAGGGTTGTACGTGCCCTTAATTAAATATCATGCTTTTACACATCAGTTGAAGTAGCTGAGGAAGCTCCTCCTTGCCTGTAATTCAAACATAAACGCATAAGTCAGCCACCACAAATATGAAATAACAAAACAATACATGAAAGGAGCTGTTTTTTTATTTTATTTTTTTATTTCCAAGTTCCAACATTAGAAGATGTAATATGATATGAGATATGACGAGGCGTCCAATGCCGACCACAGATTTTTCTATACTAGTTTGTTTATGACCACATATGAGTTGGAGATTATCTCCAACGACGCTACGACCCATACGCCATAAACAACCTGTCACTATTTTATGAGTCAACCAATGACGAACCAAGTTGCCCCAAACAGTCATTGCATGTGCAGCAACTAGAACTGTGTCTTGCCTTGGTATGAATTATGATTGGATTTGTTTTTTAAGCGTAAAAGATAACTTTTATTAATTATTTTTAATAAAAAATGAAAATGTATAAGAAAAATATATGCAAAAATAGTGTACATAATATACAATATTACTTTAAGAAAATCAAACCAACACATCCATAAAACCAGCTAATCATCTATTGGTCCCACAATATAATTCCCTATAATTAATAATCCAACGTGTACTCTTTTTTTTATTTACAATTCTCCAGAGTCCAGAGCATGCATTAATCAAGGAAGGCAATGGACGACAAGACAACAAGTGTTTGTTATCAACCAGTTGGCGCCGACCTTACTTGGCTTAGTTGTTATTTTTTTCCTTAATGCTATTGTAGTTGTTATTATTATTTATATTTATTCAACGTTTCGTATTTGTCTCCTTGCTAAAAGTATTTTTCCCCCACATTGTGCCTGATACTAAGTGATGTTTATCATTAAATAAAAAAATGGAGGATGAAGACCCCACAGTAACCAAAATTGGACATATTAATGTGGTAGAGTTACAAAAACATATAGATCGCCCGCCACGGATTTGTGTTAGTATATTCAATTTTCATATTCTCTTATCTTGAAATTGTTTGTGAATTGATGGCCACACTATCATTCTCAGTGAAGAACAGACCGAGAATTAAACAAGATTAGTTATTAGTGAATACTGAATTAAAATGAAATAAAGAAATTAAACAGGGCGAGAATCTTACCGTTGGAGAGTTTGTCTGGTGATAATGGGGATGCTGGTGTACAGGCTCAGGCTCAGTGTGGCTTGCGTTTGTAGTGGTAGTGGTTGAAGCCACGAGCTCTTCTTCGTTTCCAAGACTTGCCCTTGAAAGATTTGTCTTGTTTTGTTTCCTCATTTCCCTGATTTTCGAGAAATCTAGTGAGTAGTCAGGCACTCCACCCTTTTGATCCTAGTCACCAAACTGTGGCACTGATAACCAAGGAGCATTTTTCTACATTCACCACTTTTACAAGTTAGCTGCTTCTCAGTTAAGAAAAAGTTTTAGGGTACAGAGAAGTGAAAAATAGTGCGGATTAGTATTTACAGCTTCTATAGAAAAATTCAAAATCCTTCTTCTAACCACAACGAGAGAGGAAAAAGAACGACTCAAATTTTGAAACATTATAATACCAAAATACAAACTGATCAATTAATTAACGGATCGGACTGAAGTGTTAGAATGACGAGCACCGAGAACAACAGTGAGAGATATCAGAGAGCATGGCCAAATACTAGTATTTAACTAATTAATTAACTTAATAATAGTCCTTAAATGCGTGCTAATAACTACAATTAATGGAACCAATTTTGGTTGGCTGAATGGTATTCTCAGTTCGCTCCTATGCTTAAACAAGTGATAAGAATTCGAATTCTAAATTGTATATACAACTTATTAACTAAACCGATTTTTCATTATGAATTAAAAATTGAACTGTTATGAGTAAAAGAGAAGTGTTAGTAATTAAATAAATAAATAGAAAAAGATGAGAGAGAGAGTATTCAAATTTTAAGAAGAGGAAAAAGAAAAATATTTTTATTTTTATTTAATTAATTAAGTTAGTTTCGAAAATATTATAAGAAATAAAATAAAATTAGAATTTAAAACAATTAGTTAATTAAAAAGAATTTTGAAAAAGTGGTTAGTTGTTTTCGAAAATGAGAAGTGAAAAAGTAGTTAGGTGGTTTTGAAAAAGATAAGAAATAGTAAACTTTTTAAAATTAAAACAAACAAGTCAAGTAATTAGTTGAAAAAGATTTGAAAATAAATTTTGAAAAAATAAGAAGTTAGAAAAAGATTTTGAAATTAAAATTTTAAAAAGATATGATTGAAATTTATTTTGAAAAAGAATTGAAGAAGAAATTAAAAAGATTTTGATTTTTAAAATTAAAGTTGATGCCTTGACTAACAAGAAACTAAAAGATATGATTCTGGAATTTAAAGATTGAACCTTTCTTAACAAGAAAGTAATAAACTTAAAATTTTTGAATCAAAACATTAATTGTTAGCAAGAATTTTTGAAAATATGAAATAAAATTAAGAAAAAAATTTTGAAAAATTAGTTTTAAAATTTTCAAAAACATTAAAAGAAAAATGAAAAAAATTTTGAAAAATTTTAAGAATGAAATTCGAAAATCATAAAAAAATGAAAAAGATTTGATTTTGAAAAAGATTTGAAAAGATAAAGTTTTTAAATTGAAATTTTTGACTTGACTAACAAAAAACAACTAAATTTTAAAATTTTTTGACCAAGTCAACTCAAAATTTCGAAAATTATGAGAAGAATAAGGAAAAGATATTTTTTTTTTACTTTTGAATTTTTAATGAGGAGAGAGAAAAACAACAAAATGAAACAAGACATAAAAATTTAAGATCAAAACAAATAATGCATGCAAGAACACTTTGAATGTCAAGATGAACACCAAGAACACTTTGAAGATCATGATGAACATCAAGAACATATTTTTGAAACTTTTAAGAAAAGAAAGACATGCAAGACATCAAACTTAAGAACTTTTATACTAGGGACACTAACAATTTGAAAATGCATATGAAAAATAAGAAAAGACACAAAACAAGAAAATGTAAAGATCAAACAAAGAAAATCATCAAGAACAACTTGAAGATCATGAAGAACATAATGCATGAATTTTTGAAAATTAAAAAAAATTAAATTAAAAAAAATGCAGTTGACACCAAACTTAAAATTTGACACAAGACTTAAACAAGAAACACAATTTTTTTTTTGTTTTTATGATTTTATTAAACTTTTTGTATTTTTTTCGAAATTATTTTGGAAAAAGAAAATAAAGAAATTCAAAATTTTTAATAAGAATTCCAGGATTCATGCAATGTTAGTATAAAGTTTCGGTCCAAAAGAATTAGACATGGCCAAATGGCCAGCCAAGCTTTAGCACAGAATTATAAATGAGAATCCAAAGGCTCCTCCAATAGCTAATCTAAGCAACAAGATGAACCGTCAGTTGTCCAAACTCAAACAATCCCCGACAACGGCGCTAAAAACTTGGTGCACGGAATTGTGATCACACTTTTCACAACTCCGGTACAACTAACCAGCAAGTGCACTGGGTCGTCCAAGTAATAAAACCTTACGCGAGTAAGGGTCGATCCCACAGAGATTGCCGGCTTGAAGCAAGCTATGGTCATCATGTAAATCTTAGTCAGGCGGATTCAATTGGTTATGAGTTTTGATAATTGAAAGATAAATAAAACGTAAATTAAAATAAAGATACTTATGTAATTCATTGGTGCAAATTTAAGATAAGCGTTTGGAGATGCTTTGTTGCTTCTGAACCTCTGCTTTCCTATTGTCTTCATCCAATCATGCGTGCTCCCTTTCATGGCAAGCTGTATGTTGGTGGATCACCATTATCAATGGCTACCATCCGTCGTCTCAGTGAAAATGGTCCAGGCACGACTTCTGTACTGCTAATCATCTGTCAGATCTCTCGTCTCGGATGAAAAATACCAGGCACAGCTACCGCACGACTAATCATCTGTCGGTTCTCACTTGTGTCAGAATAGGATCTCTCTATCCTTTTGCACACTGTCACTGCGCCCAACATTGGTGAGTTTGAAGCTCGTTTGTTCTAGCCTTTACCACGAAGGTTCTAATCTCTGTGAGTTCGACTGCTCTGTTGTCAGGAGATGCAAGTCAAAGTCACAAACCAGAGGCCTAAGAGATCATACTCCAGCTGTCGTCCAATGACTACGTTGAACATCATGTAGACCGCTTGTGGTTGTTAGGCACGCGGATCTTGGCTAAGCGAGTAATGAAGATAGTGGGTGATTGTCACATGTCACCCATTCATTCTGACTTAACTAAATTAAGAACGAGAGTATATATTGGAGAAGAGACATGCGTGAATTGAAAGAGAAACAATAGTTCTTTCATTAATTCTTGAAGAACAGTAGAGCTTCGCACCTTAATCTATGAGGTTTAGAAACTCCACCGTAGAAAATACATAAGAGAAAAATATCTTGGCATGGCCGTGTGGCCAGCCTCCAAATGTGAAAAATGGCATAAGCTCCTCTATACAATAGTAAAAAGTGCTATTTATACTAAACTAGTTACTAAGAATTACAGAAAATAAGTAACTAAGTGTAGATAGTGCAGAAATCCTCTTCCGGGGCCCACTTGGTATGTGCTTGGGCTGAGCATTGAGCTTTACACATGCATAGGCCTTTTCTAGAGTTAAACGCCAGAAAAGGGTATCTGGCTGGCGTTTAAATGCCAGTTTGGGCCATCAAATCTTGGGCAAAGTATGGACTATTATACATTTCTAGAAAGCCCAAGATGTCTACTTTTTAACGCAATCGAGAGCGCACCAATTAGACTTCTCTAGATCCAGAAAATCAACTTTGAGTGTAGGAGGGTCAGAATCCAACAGCATCTGCAGTCCTTTCTCAGCCTCTGAATCAGACTTTTGCTCAGGTCCCTCAATTTCAACCAGAAAATACCTGAAATTACAGAAAAATACACAAACTCATAGTAAAGTCCAGAAATGTGATTTTTGCATAAAAACTAATAAAAATATAATAAAAAGTAACTAAAATATACTAAAAACTACCTAAAAATAATGCCAAAAAGCGTATAAATTATCCGCTCATCACAACACCAAACTTAAATTGTTGCTTGTTCCCAAGCAACCAAAAACAAAATAAGATAAAAAGAAGAGAAAATATAATAAATTTCCAAAATATCAATAAAGATTAGTTTTAATTAGATGAGCGGGACTAGTAGCTTTTTGCTTCTGAACAGTTTTGGCATCTCACTTTATCCTTTGAAGTTCAGAATGATTGGCATCGATAGGAACCCAAAATCCAGATAGTGTTATTGATTCTCCTAGTTTCGTATGTTGATTCTTGAACACAGCTACTTTATGAGTCTTGGCCATGACCCTAAGCTTTTTGTTTTCCAGTATTACCACCGGATACATAAATGCCACGGACACATAACTGGATGAATCTTTTTAGATTGTGACTCAGCTTTGCTAGAGTCCCCAGTTAGAGGTGTCCAGAGTTCTTAAGCACACTCTTTGCTTTGGATCACGACTTTAACCACTCAGTCCCAAGCTTTTCACTTAGACCTTCATGACACAAGCACATGGTTAAGGACAGCTTGATTTAGCCGCTTAGGCCAGGATTTTATTTCTTCGGGCCCTCCTATCCATTAATGCTCAAAGCCTTGAATCCTTTTTACCCTTTCTTTTTAGTTTAAAGAGCTATTGGCTTTTTCTGCTTGTTTTTTTTTCTTTCTTTTTTTATTTATTTTTCGCTTTTTTTTTCTACAAGCTTTTGCTTTTCACTGCTTTTTCTTGCTTCAAGAATCAATTTTATGATTTTTCAGATTATTAATAACATTTCTCTTTTTTCATTATTCTTTCAAGAGCCAACAATTTTAACATTCATAAACTTCACTATAAAAAATATGCACTGTTCAAGCATTCATTCAGAAAACAAAAAGTATTGCCACCACATCAAAATAATTAGACTATTTTCAAGATAGAATTCGAAATTCAAGTACTTCTTTTTCTTTTTCAAAAAACATTTTTCATTTAAGAAAGGTGAAAGATTCATGGAACATTCATAGCTTTAAGACATAGACACTAAACACTAATGATCATGTAATGAAGACACAAACATAGACAACACATAAAGCATAGAAACCAAAAACAGAAAAGAAAATAAACAAGGAGATTAAAGAATGGGTCCACCTTAGTGATGGTGGCTTCTTCCTCCTCTTGAAGAACCAATGGAGTTCTTGAGCTCCTCTATGTCTCTTCCTTGCCTTTGTTACTCCTCTCTCGTGGCCTTTTGGTCCTCTCTGATTTTATGGAGGATGATAGAGTGCTCTTGGTGCTCCACTCTTAGTTGCTCCATGTTGGAACTCAATTCTCCTAAAGAGGTGTTGAGTTGATCCTAATAGTTGTGTGGAGGGAAATGTATCCCTTAAGGCATCTTAGGGATTTTTTGATGAAGGACTTCCTCATGCTCTTGTTGAGGTCCATGAGTGGGCTCTCTTGTTTGCTCCATCCTCTTTTTAGTGATGGGTTTTTGAGATGAATCTCTCCATCTCCCATGACTCGGAGTTGGAAGCAACTGCCTTCCCTTTCCTCTTCCTAGAGGTTTCTCCGACCTTAGGTGCCATTAATGGTTATGGAAAACAAAAAGCAGAGCTTTTCCCACACCAAACTTAAAAGGTTTGCTCGTCCTCGAGCAAAAGAAGAAAGAAAGGATTAGAGGAAGAAGAGATGGAGGAGATGGAGGTGTGTGAATGGTTCGGCCAAGGGAGTTTTAGGTGGTTATGATGTGTGAAAATAAAGGAGAGATGATGGGCTTATATAGGAGTGGAGTGGAGAGGGAATTGGTTTGAATTTGAATGGGTGGAGGTAGGTGGGTTGTATGATGGTTTTGGAGGAGAAATGGAGGTGATTGGTGGAGGTTATTTTGGGGAAGAGTGTTATGGAAAGGTGTGAAAAGGAGAGAAAAAGAGTTGGGGTAGGTGGGGATCCTGTGGGGTTCACTGATCCTGAGGTGTCAAGGAATTCTGGTCCCTGCACCTTTCTGGCGTTTAAACGCCCTCTGTATGCCATGCTACCAGACTCAGGGTTAAATGCCCATTCTGCTATCCTTACTGGCGTTTAAACGCTAGTAAGCCTGTTCTCCAGGGTGTGCTGTTTTTGATGCTATTTTTTATTCTGCTTTAATTATGCAGCTGTTTTTGTGACTCCACATGATCATCAACCTAAAGAAAACATAACATGGCAATGGAAAACAATTGTCTATAAAAAATAAATATAATTAAATAATATTGGGTTGCCTCCCAATAAGCGCTTCTTTAATGTCAATAGCTTGACAGTGAGCTCTTAGAGAACTTCACAGAGACTCAGAGCTTAATGGTGGCCTCCCAACACCAAACTTAGAAGTTGAGTGTGGGGGCTCTGTTTGACTCTGTATTGAGAGAAGATTTTCATGCTTTCTCTCCATGGTTACAGAGGAAGATCCTTGAGCCTTAAACACAAGGTAGTCCTCATTCAGTTGCAGGACTAACTCTTCTCTGTCCACATCAATCACAACTCTTGCTGTGGCTAGGAAGGGCCTTCCAAGGATGATGCATTCATCCTCATCCTTCCCAGTGTCTAGGATTATGAAGTCAGCAGGGATGTAAAGGCCTTCAACCTTCACTAAGACATCCTCTACAAGTCCATAAGCCTGTTTCATTAATTTGTCTACCATCTCTAGTGAGATTCTTGCATCTTATACCTCAAAGATCTCCAGTTTCTCCATTACAGAGAGTGGCATGAGGTTTATACCTGACCCCAGGTCACACAGAGCCTTCTCAAAGTTCATGGTGCCTATGGTACAAGGTATTAAGAACCTTCTAGGATCCGGTTTCTTTTGAGGTAATTTCTGTTGAACCAAGACATTCAGTTCATTGATGAGCAATGGAGGTTCATCCTCCCAAGTCTCATGACCAAATAACTTGGCATTCAACTTCATGATTGCTCCTAGATACCGAACAACTTGCTCTTCAATAATATCTTCATCCTCTTCAGAGGAAGAATACTCATCAGAGCTCATGAATGGCAACAATAAGTTCAGTGAAATCTCTATGGTCTCTGTATGAGCCTCAGATTCCTTTGGTTCCTCATTAGGGACCTCCTTAGTGGTCAGTGGACGTCCATTGAGGTCTTCCTCACTGGAAATCACTGCATCTTCCTCCTCTATAGGTTCGGCCACTTTGGATATATTGATGGCCTTGCACTCTCTCTTTGGATTCTCTTCTGTATTGCTTGGGAGAGTACTAGGAGGGATTTCAGTAACTCTTTTACTCAGCTAACCCACTTGTGCCTCCAAATTTCTGATAGAGGACCTTGTTTCAGTCATGAGACTGAGAGTGGTCTTAGATAGATCAGAGACTATGGTTGCTAAGTCAGAGAGGCTCTGCCTAGAATTCTCTGTCTGTTGCTAAGAAGATGATGGAAAAGGCTTGCTATTGCCAAACCCATTTCTCCCACCATTATTATTATTGAAGCCTTGTTGAGACTTCTGTTGATCCTTTCATGAGAAATTTGGATGATTTCTCCATGAAGGATTATAGGTGTTTTCATAGGATTCTCCCATGTAATTCACCTCTTCCATTGCAGGATTCTCAGGGTCATAAGTTTATTCTTTAGAGGAAGCTTCTTTAGTACTGCCGGATGCAGATTGCATTCCAGTCAGATTCTGAGAAATCTTATTGACTTGCTGAGTCAATATTTTATTTTGAGCCAATATGACATTTAGAGTATCAATCTCAAGAACTCCTTTCTTCTGAGTCATCCCATTATTCATAGGATTTCTTTCAGAAGTGTACATGAACTGGTTATTTGCAACCATCTCAATGAGTTCCTGGGCTTCTGCAGGGGTTTTCTTCAGATGAAGAAATCCACCAGCAGAGTGGTCCAATGACATCTTGGACAATTCAGACAGACCATCATAGAATATACCTAAGATGCTCCATTCTGAAAGCATGTCTGAAAGACACCTTCTGATCAATTACTTGTATCTTTCCCAAGCTTCATAGAGGGATTCACATTCCTTCTGTCTGAAGGTTTGGACTTCCACTCTAAGCTTGCTCATCTTTTGAGGTGGAAAAAATTTGGCCAAGAAAGCATTGATCAACTTTCCCAAGAGTTCAGGCTTTCTTTAGGTTGTGAGTCTAACCATATCCTAGCTCTGTCTCTTACAGCAAAGGGGAAAAGCAGAAGTCTGTAGACCTCGGGATTAACCCCATTGGTCTTAACAGTGTCACAGATTTGCAAGAATTCAGCTAAGAACTGATGAGGATCTTCCAATGGAAGTCCATGAAACTTGCAATTCTACTGCATTAGAGAAACTAATTGAGGCTTAAGCTCAAAGTTGTTTGCTCCAATTGCAGGAATTGAGATGCTTCTTCCATAGAAGTTAGAAGTTGGTGTAGTAAAGTCACCAAGCATCTTCCTTGCATCTCCACCATTGTTGTTGGGTTCGGCTGCCATGTCTGCTTCTTTTTCGAAATTTTCTGTAAGGTCCTCTCCGGAGTGTTGTGCTTTAGCTTCTCTTAGCTTCCTCTTCAGAGTCCTTTCAGGTTCAGGATCAACTTCAACAAGAATGTCCTTATCCTTGTTCCTGCTCATATGAAAAAGAAGAGAACAAAGAGAGAATGGGAATCCTCTATGTCACAGTATAGAGATTCCTTTATGTGAGTATAAGAATAGAAGAACAGAAGAATGAGAAGAGAGAGGAGATGAGTAATTCAAACAGAGAGAAGAGAGGTTCGAATTATGAGTAGAAGAGAAGTGTTAGTAATTAAATAAATAAATAGAAAGAGATGAGAGAGAGAGTATTCGAATTTTAAGAAGAGAAAAAAGAAAAATATTTTTATCTTTATTTAATTAATTAAGTTAGTTTCAAAAATATTAAAAGAAATAAAATAAAATTAGAATTTAAAACAATTAGTTAATTAAAAAGAATTTTAAAAAAGTGGTTAGTTGTTTTCGAAAATGAGAAGTGAGAAAGTAGTTAGGTGGTTTTGAAAAAGATAAGAAATAGTAAACTTTTTAAAATTAAAACAAACAAGTCAAGTAGTTAGTTGAAAAAGATTTGAAAATAAATTTTGAAAAGATAAGAAGTTAGAAAAAGATTTTGAAATTAAAATTTTAAAAAGATATGATTGAAATTTATTTTGAAAAAGAATTGAAGAAGAAATTAAAAAGATTTTGATTTTTAAAATTAAAGTTGATGACTTGACTAACAAAAAACTAAAAGATATAATTCTAGAATTTAAAGATTGAACCTTTCTTAACAAGAAAGTAACAAACTTGAAATTTTTGAATCAAAACATTAATTGTTAGCAAGGATTTTCGAAAATATGAAAAAAATTAAGAAAAAGATTTTGAAAAATTGGTTTTAAAATTTTCAAAAACATTAAAAGTAAAATGAAAAATATTTTGAAAAATTTTAAGAATGAAATTCGAAAATCATAAAAAAATGAAAAAGAATTGATTTTGAAAAAGATTTGAAAAGATAAAGTTTTTAAATTGAAATTTTTGACTTGACTAATAAGAAACAACTAAATTTTAAAATTTTTTTACCAAGTCAACTCAAAATTTCAAAAATTATGAGAAGCATAAGGAAAAGATATTTTTTTTTACTTTTGAATTTTTAATGAGGAGAGAGAAAAACAACAAAATGAAACAAGACATAAAAATTTAAGATCAAAACAAATAATGCATGCAAGAACACTTTGAATGTCAAGATGAACACCAAGAACACCTTGAAGATCATGATGAACATCGAGAACATATTTTTGAAACTTTTTAAGAAAAGAAAGACATGCAAGACACCAAACTTAAGAACTTTTGTACTAGGGACACTAACAATTTGAAAATGCATATGAAAAATAAGAAAATACGCAAAACAAGAAAATGTAAAGATCAAACAAAGAAAATCATCAAGAACATCTTGAAGATCATGAAGAACATAATGCATGAATTTTTGAAAATTAAAAAAATTAAATTAAAAAAAAATGCAGTTGACACCAAACTTAAAATTTGACACAAGACTTAAACAAGAAACACAATTTTTTTTTGGTTTTTATGATTTTATTAAACTTTTTTATTTTTTTTCGAAATTATTTTGGAAAAAGAAAATAAAGAAATTCAAAATTTTTAATAAGAATTCCAGGATTCATGCAATGTTAGTCTAAAGCTTCGGTCCAAAAGAATTAGACATGGCCAAATGGCTAGCCAAGCTTTAGGACAGAATTATAAATGAGAATCCAAAGGCTCCTCCAATAGCTAATCTAAGCAACAAGATGAACCGTCAGTTGTCCAAACTCGAACAATCCCCGGCAACAGCGCCAAAAACTTGGTGCACATAATTGTGATCACACTTTTCACAACTCCGGTACAACTAACCAGCAAGTGCACTGGGTCGTCCAAGTAATAAAACCTTACACGAGTAAGGGTCGATCCCATGGAGATTGCCAGCTTGAAGCAAGCTATGGTCATCCTGTAAATCTTAGTCAGACGGATTCAATTGGTTATGAGTTTTGATAATTGAACGATAAATAAAACGTAGATACTTATGTAATTCATTGGTGGGAATTTCAGATAAGCGTTTGGAGATGCTTTGTTGCTTCTGAACCTTTGCTTTCCTATTGTCTTCATCCAATCATGCGTGCTCCCTTTCATGGCAAGCTGTATGTTGGTGGATCACCGTTGTCAATGGCTACCATACGTCCTCTCAGTGAAAATGGTCCAGGCACGGCTTCTGTTCGGCTAATCATCTGTCGGATCTCTCGTCTCGGATGAAAAATACCAGGCAAAGCTACCGCATGGCTAATCATCTGTCGGTTCTCACTTGTGTAGGAATAGGATCTCTCTATCCTTTTGCACACTATCACTGCGCCCAACATTCGTGAGTTTGAAGCTCGTTTGTTCTAGCCTTTACCACGAAGGTTCTGATCTCTGTGAGTTCGACTGATCTGTTGTCAGGAGATGCAAGTCAAAGTCACGAACCAGAGGCCTAAGAGATCATACTCCAGCTGTCATCCAATGACTATGTTGAACATCATGTAGACCACTTGTGGTTGTCAGGCATGCGGATCTTGGCTAAGTGAGTAATGAAAATAGTGGGTGATTATCACGGGTCACCCATTCATTATGACTTAACTGAATTAAGAACGAGAGTATATCTTGGAGAAGAGACATGCGAGAATTAAAAGAGAAACAATAGTACTTTCATTAATTCATGAAGAACAGCAGAGCTCCGCACCTTAATCTATGAGGTGTAGAAACTCCACCGTAGAAAATACATAAGAGAAAAATGTCTTGGAATGGCCGTGTGGCTAGTCTCCAAATGTGAAAAATGGCATAAGCTCCTCTATACAATAGTTAAAAGTGCTATTTATACGAAACTAGTTACTAAGGATTACAGAAAATAAGTAACTAAGTGTAAATAGTGCAGAAATCCACTTTCGGGGCCCACTTGGTGTGTGATTGGGCTGAGCATTGAGCTTTACACATGCATAGGCCTTTTCTAGAGTTAAACGCCAGCTTGGATGCCAGTTTGGGCGTTTAACTCCAGTTCTGGTGCTAGTTCCGGCATTTTACGCCAGAAAAGGGTCTCTGGCTGGCGTTTAAATGC